>NC_137519.1:9807500-9855000 GCF_041902795.1 Electrophorus electricus
CACACACACACACACACACACACACACACACACACACATATGCACTTTTGGTCTGATTATGTTTCTGGAAATATAACTATTACATTGTTTAACTGCAAGCACTTTGCTTTGCTTAAGAACACATTTGTGGGCTTGATGGCTTAGTAACCATAGCCTAACTTGGCTCACACTGACTTGTCATTGTGCATCTTGCAAGGTGAGATCCTATGTGTGTGTGTGTGTGTGTGTGTGCACCTGTGTCTGGTGCCCACTTCTATGCTGTGAGTGTTTGAGTGTTTGTGTGTGTGTCTGTGGTGCCTGTTCCTATATAGTGCAATGATGAAGTGATTGTTAAATGAAAATACACCTGTCTTTAGGACAAATACGAGGCACTAATTACTCGTCTAACCTAAATCTCCTGCCGCCAGATGTTACTAAAATATAGAGAGACAGAGACAAATTGCGCAACACTCTTTTAGCCAGTGTACAAATATAGATGTTTAAAATCATCTTTTCCTTGACCCCCTTGGAAAGGCATTCAATGTGAGTGCCAAGGCAAGCCTAGGACTAATTGTAATGGTACTATAGGTAGTGGTCCAGTGCACACATGGCTGACATGAGAGGGATTATTCTCTACTCCTCTCTCCCTCCTGAATTTGCTTTTCTATTTCAGCTATCTGTTCTTCAGCCCTTTGCCCTCCCTATCAATCCTCCTCTCCTCTCCTCTCCTCTCTTCTCTTCTTTGGCATAAAGCTAAAGAAATGTTTCACAACTCGCACAGCACACCAAAGAATTCCGAGGGCCGTGTCGGGTTCACAGAGGCCCTTGAAAAACTCACAGGTGTTGGTTACGGTAACCCAATAAGGGCCTGATTCAGAAGACGAAGGAGAAGAGCCTCCTCCTTTCCCTGTCCGTGCACTTCCAGCACCTGATGGAATGATCACACTCTTTTGCTCACTTTCTTCTGTACGTCATTTCTGTCCATATTTGAATTTGCGCGAGGGGGTGAAATTGTGTAGGCACCACAAACAGCCAGCCTTACTGTTACTTTAAAGGACAGGATAATGAGAGGGAATATCTATTTGCTCAGCGCAATGTGTGTGTTCTTGCTGACGTTAAGAGACTTGAGCGTGTGTGTGGCAGACTGTGCGTGCGCGCACACACACACACACACACACACACACAAAAGCATGCTCCTGTAGACAGGAGGGGTGGAGAGTGGAGGAGTAGCAGTGAAGTGAGTTTGTATGAGAGAATGAGAGGTGCTCTTACACTTATTCCAGAGGCCTACATTCTTTCTTACAACAGTAGATTTGTGGTATACGCCGTGTATGTAGTATTCGGCATATGCAGGTATGTTGAGGTGAGGTGTCATAAATGCAGCAGTGCTAGTTCCGCCTGGCTCTTGAACAGTATTTTAGGGTTTGAATGTCATCTCATCCAAATGTTCCTCCCTGTAGTGCCACCTCTTAATGCACCAGAAGGCCCTTGTGCTTTTCGGAAAAGCTGTCTCCACAATATTTCCGAAGTGGGACGTAGCTGGATGTCGTGAACTCATGGATAACCATCTTCCCTCAGAAACCTTTAGTTTCCTAGGAGCTTTTTTTTAAAAATATATATAGCTTTCCTCTCTTTTTATCCCGTCGTCATTAAAATCGAGAACTTCTTTGAGGGGACAGCGGCCCTTAAGACGGCAGCTTCTTTAAGCAATCTCACCGCGTTTCCCTGTCGCGGATGCTCCGTCACAGCCTCACCGCTCCATCTCAGCCCCTGTCAGAGTGCGCTGGCTCAAAATGGCGGTGGCAGATGGAGCGTCGGTGACCGTGGCTAGCCGTGGCTGACCGCCTCCCTCATTGCCACACCCCCCCGCCTCCCCGTGTAATAGCAGCCATGAGTCCTCATTCTAATTATTTGTGCAAATGTTCTAATTAGTTATCAGGTGCCCCCTCCGTCAGCCTCCCCAGCATCCTTTGTATTCAAAATAGGCGCCGGCGCATGGGAATTTTACAAGCCATCAGCAAATATTTACCACTTCCATCTCATTATGTTTGGAGTGGTCGCATGTGCTAAAAAGCTGACTGTGAATATCTTAAGGCTCCACGCGCGCGCTTTAAACTTTGCCTTGACCTTTTCGGGCCGGCTGACCATGCCGGAGGAGCGCCGGGGTCCCCTCCCCCGTGGCCCGAGTGTGTATCTACACATGTCTCGCCATTGAGCTCTGGGGCTCGCCAAAGTCGGACACGCGCACATCGCGATCGTGCCATTAGCGAGCAGTTAATTTCCCCCTAACTCTACCTCCGTTTGATTCTCATGTTACTGGCAAATGATATATATCAGCTTTATTGTGACCAGAGGAAAATGCTGACCATTTTTATTTCACTGGCTCAGTGATTAGCAAGTCGGGAGTTGTCAATACAATAGAAATGAATGATTGGGACAAACCTGAATTGGGGCTATAATCTTTTTTTTTTTTTTTTTTTTTGCAATGCTTTGATATTGCTGGTATGCATTTTTGCTTAAAAGGAAAGTGATTAATCAATAATTAATTTGAAGCCACGGCATCGGTGGAGGTGAAACGGTGGAAATATTTTCATAAATCTGTGCTTTATTACGGCCACCGTTGAACTGCTTGACTAGAGCCCGTTGCTCATGTTGAGTGTTGTGTTTCGAGAACTGGCCAATGACGACTCGGGAGAGCCTATAGGGCGCTCAGCAGGCCAAGCTTACAGGCGCCGTCAGCAGGGGCCTCTGTTTACCTGCTCCCAAGGGCCCGGCACTGTGCAGAGAGGCGCTGGGTGAGAGAAAAGCTCTTTGATCTGTTGAGCCTGAGCTTCACTGCACCTGTCTGAGGGCCAGGGCTCACCTGTATGCATGCTGTATGTTTCCATGTACGTGTGCATAGATTATTTACCGTAGAACGGAGGGTGCATTGGTGTGCATGTGCACGTGCGAACTCAAGAACACGTGCGCACGTGCACACACGTCACACATGCGCTCTCAAAGTTCTTTGGGATTATTCACACTAGATCAAGACTTGGATCTGCTTGAGATTAGACTGAGGCTTAGCTATCTTGCTCTCTGAATCTCTTGAAGCGGTCCTGTTTCATCAGCGATCGGCCCCGAAAACGAACAGATCATCGTGCGTGTCCTTGGGCCAGAACGTTTTCCCTGAAAGAGCCATGGGTGCCTGCAGCCTCTGTCCGCTTTGCTGTACTGAGTACTGAAACAAAAGGCTGAAACACAAGCCAAAAATACCCGCCGACATCACCCCCGACGTCCAGGGGACCCGTGTGTTGTGTTTGAGTGCACAGAGTTTGAAGACAATGTGTCGAAGGAGCCCCAGCTTTGATGCACGCGCCAGCTCCTGTCTCAGTGCTTCTATTTATCCCAGCCCTTCCTCTCGTATTGTTCACCTGGACCTCCACAGACTGGGGCTTACCCGCATCGCTAAATAAGCCACTGTTCTCTCGATGATTTCTGCTTTTGCTTGTTTTGTTTTGTGCTGTTTTTTTTCTACAGTGAACAAGTCGTGTCCTTTCACCCGGAAATGTCAGGGGTTGTTATTTTAAACTGCCAAACAGCGTTTTAAGGGGCGGACATGACTGTGAAGACACAACATCCTCTTCCTCGCTGGAAGAGAAAAGGTGGTGACCGGAGGCTGTCTGGTTGCGGCCACTCCAGCAGCTGTCGTGTGTGTGTGTGTGTGTGTGTGTGTGTGTGTGTGTGTGTGTGTGTGTGTGTGTGGCGGGGGGGGTTCTGCAGCAGGTTGAAAGCCACCATGTCCAGGAGGAGGAGATGGAGGAAAGGCAGGAAGATTTTGAGGGAGGGAGGAAGAGGAGGAGGAGGACGAGAAGGCAGCTGTGCCCAGGCCATCTGCTTGCCCCTCAGAAGAAGGTGAGGTCTGTCCGTCCACATCTCCCTGGCCGCACTTCAGAAGGCGGCCTCTGGCCGCAACTCTCCCCACACCCGGCATGCTGCACTAGAGAGAGGGGGATAAAGAGAAAGAAGTGGGGGAAAGTGTGTGTGCGTGCGTGTGTGTGTGTGTATGTGTGTGTGTGTGTGTGTGTGTGTGTGTGTGTAAAGGAAGAGTTACACACCTCACTGCCAGCCTGCTTCGCATATAAGCACTACAAGTCCCACGGTCGCAGAATGAGCCAGTCTGGGAGGGAACATGACTTTCACACCTAGGTGGATTTGCATGCATTTGTAGCGTGCAGGAGGACGTTTTTTTTTTTTCGGATGCGAGGGATAAAGACGGAGGCTAATAATGGGGCGAGGGCGAGGGCGAGCGGCTGTGGGGGCCCGTGCTCGGGCCAGCATGTGTGGCAGGGTTTTAATGATGCATCTGCTCATGTCAAATGATTCTGGACACATGGCAAAGCCTGGCCTGCTGGAGGCTTTGATGCCATCTCTCTCTCACACACACACACACACACACACACGCACACACGCACACACGCACACATGCACAGACATGCACATACACTTACTTACACGCATGCTCAGAGGCACTCTCTTGGTTTTTGTCTCTCTCTCTCTCACACACACACTTACACACGCACGCACACACACACTAGCACAGTTGCACTCTCAGCCATGTGCGGGCACGGGTTCACTTGGGTCCCCTCTGGTGCTGTGGTGGCTGGTTTTAATGTCCCTGCCTAATGATCTGGCAGCCCTCGAAAGGTAAATGATAATTTGCTTTAAGTGGAGCCTTTGGGTGGAAGAGCCTTGTATGTCTTAGGTTCTTTTCAAAAAAAGAAAAAAAGAGAAAAAACCACGACTGCGTTCTTGACAAGCTATGGACGGATTTCATTTCAAATGTGAATTCTGAGCGAGAAAGCCCGTGCTGTCAGCTCTTATTTCAGCCTGCGTGGCCCAGCGATGAATTCTGAGAGATCTCTCATGAAGGGATTTGTTGACTGAAACTGGTTCAGATGGAACGGACTGCAGAATGCCACAGCAGGAGCAAACACTGATCTCAGACCAGCTTGGCCTGTGAACTCTCTTCCTGCGGAGGATGCATAAATCACAGTACAGTGGAGCCTTTGTGCAAGATGTCTGGAGGATTTTAAGTGACTCATTACTGAGACCCGCTCAGAATGTCTCGTTTTTATCTTTATTTTGTTCCAATAAGCAAATTTGTCCCCAATTTAGTTTTTCTCAGTGATGATGCAAAATTATTTATCTGTGGAAGATTAATATGTGTGTAAACTGTGGCATGAGCCAGTGCGGGTCCAGTCAAGCCAGTGTAAGTTTGGGAAGCTAATGGGTTGCTTTGTAGCACGAGGACATTTTGAAACATGGTGTCACTGTCCTGGATCTCAGTTTGGGAACAAGTGAGAACTCTGACAGTTAACTATAGTCACTAAAGGGTGTCACAGAAAAAGATCACAGAACTGAAACTTGATTGTTTGTTTATTTACTTTTTCATATTTATGTATTTATAAAGGAATCGGAGAGGTGTGAATTACATTACACGTCTAGTTTACCACCCTCAATGCTATACTTTTGAAAAGGTGCATAAAGGACACCTTCTGCGCTCTAATCTCATGTTGGAGCTTCAGGAAACCCTGTCTGAAGTCTATAAGTGCAGAGGTTTAGCTGGCAGGGGCAGGTGTCTCTGCTGCTGTGTTGCGGTAGAGCGCGGAGGGGAATGGTGGGCCAATGTATGGAGCAGAGCAGCCGGGGGCCAAATCCCCTAGGGCCCGTAATTGGGCAAGACGTTTGGGACCCCGCCTTTGTTAATGGGAGTCTGAGGTGTTGTGGCGGTGGACTGCTACAATTGGTGCCCATCTCTTTTTCTTTCTTACCTCCTACAAAAGGCAGGCAGATGTTCTGCTATCTGTCGTTTCTGTTCCCCTGAAGGGAGAGCAGGGTTGGGCGCTAGTGGAAATGCGGCGTGCGGCGCGCTCAGAGAAGCGAGGCAGCTTCTCTCTCTGGGCGTTTCCCCCACTGTAGCTCCGCCCAGCTTCTATCACTTTCCCGTGCTCACATGGGCAAACAGTGGGGCGTTAAAGATCGCTTATCGCCTCCCTGGGCGAGGGCGCGGCAGACATGGGACTTCAAAGGAAAAGATCTCCCCTCACCCCTTTTTAATTTCTCTTAAAGTCAAAGCTTAAAGGGTAATACAGCTTTTTAGGGTTCTACGTGTAAAGTGAGAAGGCAAATGTGATTGTGAACCATTAGGTATTAACACTGCTGTGGGAGGAAGCGGGGGCGTTTTGATCACGGAGTGATACAAAGACAGGCGCCCCAGGGGCTAAGCTTTAGGAACGATCTAAACTGCTTAAGAGCCCTTTTCCGCCTAGAGTAATAGAATGAAAAAGACATCCACATCGTAATGTGTGTTTTGCTCTTCATCCCTAGCCTGTCTGGAATGTAGCGCAGGCCCTGAGTTTTCAGCGTGGGCCAAGGGGCGGCTGCAGTTCGCAGTGAGGCGTGAGCTTCAGGGCCAGAGTGAACTGTGCAGTTACAGGTTGCCACGCCCCACATTTGCTGATGGCCTGTAATATTCACCTGCTCCTCTCGACGGCCGCCCGGTTACCCACGGAAACCGCTTGCCTCCTGCCGCAGTGTAAACCCCGACCGGCCTTTAAACGCCCTCCCTTGTTCCTAAGTTGCTCATGCAAATGAGAACAGAGAAGAGACCAGAACTGCTGGTGCCACCCTTCTGCCACCCGTCTTCCAAGACCTCTGCTAACGTGGGTAAAGAAGGTCGCCCTGTTGAAGCAGTGTTTCCCTTTCTCCGCAGACTGCGTTGGGCTCTGTGGGCGAGCCGCCTTGCTCTGGCGCGCAGCTTCCCGCCTGCTTGTTGTTCTTGGCCCGGCCTCGGTGCCCCTGTGCCTGCTCCTGGCTTTCTCCAGGACATGCCACTTCAAACAGCTTCGAGAAGGAGCCGACATTACTGTCGCTCAGCTTCCATTTCAACTCGCCGGGCACGCTGCCTGTCTGCTTCTGTGTGTACAGGAGTGTGTATGTGTGTGTGTGTGTGTGTGTGTGTGGGTACGTTCTATCGGAAAACAAGGACCCCAAGGTTACCTGGATCAGTCCCTGATCCTGTTCATGAAGCTGAATTCCTTTTCCATGCCTCTCCACCCCTCACCGCTCCACGTTTGCCAGGTGTGGGCTGCATGACCTTCACTGTTGGTGGAGATTATATATTTACCAGCTCCTCTTGATAACTACTGTCTTGTCTCTCCTTCCCTATCTCTTACTTTCCCACAACAAAGCTGCATTATTCCCAAACCGCACTTCTCTCCACTGCTGGATTACACTGTGGGTGGATAAGCCAAAACCGGAGTCAGCTAATAGCTTTGAGTAACACACACCAGCTCTGTGTGTAGCGTGTGTCGGTGTGTGTCTGTGTGGGTGTGCGCATGTTCTTGTGTGTGTGTGTGTGTGTGTGCGTGTGTGCGTGTGCATGTGTGCACATGGGATAGAGAGTGTGTTTGTTTGTAACCCATGGCAGGTTTAGCAGATGCCAGTCATGTGTTTTTGATGGGATGCTGGTGTTAAGAGAGTGTATGCGCAGTGTGGTGAAAATTGATGATTAATTTGATGCAGCATGAGACTTTTGGCCAAAAGAGCTTTTGGCCTCATTTCAAACCCTCTGAGATGAAACTGTCGACTGTGGTACGTCTCTTGATTGCGAAAGAGGCTGCGATGCTGGTGTTTCAGGTTTATGTTGGAGCTGACGTTCAGCTAGATAAATAAAAGTTAAATAAATGAGAAGGGTGATATTAAAATGTCCCATCTCTTGAGTTGTGTCTGTGCTTGTTTCAATGCTGGGACATTCTTAGCCAGCGATCATCTCTCTGTTTCCTGTAGATCAGATAGTGCTATTAAGAGTGCGGTTAGACTAACAATAAAACACTGGAGAAAGGAAGACTGTGAAAGGATATTTACATTACATGTCACACTACGAATTGTTTAAAAAAAAATAGAATTGACCTGATCTTTTTGTCTAAATTTCACCTAGCCGACCTATGCACTGTTAACCCCACCCTAGTCGTGTAGAATTATGCGTCAAACTCACCTGTGTGCTGTGATTGGCAGTCTTTAGCTGCTGTGCTCCCCCTGTAGTGTGATAATGTGGCTGGCAAATGTGTGATGAGGGGTGTGGGGGTTAGATTGGATGCTCTTGTGTGTGCGTGTGTGTATGTGTGTGGTGTTGGGTGAGCGGGGTGGGGGTGGGGGGTGGGGGACGGTTACCACGGAAATGGATGTGTTGGCCTCATCAGCGGGCTCCCAGCTGGTGAGGACTCGGAAGCGCGTCTTGGCAAGCGCGCGGTCAGGGGGGAGTTTGCATCTGTGCAGCCTTGGCGCTGAGTTGGAGGGGGGGGTTGGGTAGGTTGGGGGCCCGCACGTCAGGTCTTAAAGGGGACCCACCTACTAACATTGCCACAGAAATCGAAAAGCAAAGAACAGCCGCACTATTCCAATCAGCTCTCCCCCATGGGTCAGTTGTTTGCACATTTTCAGTCTATTTAGCTGAGAATGTTCCGGCTAGCAACCTACCGTAACTAAGTAAACAAGTTGATGGCAAGCCTGAGCACTTTATAACCAAATCTGGTAGGCAGCTTATAGGCTTGCCACTGTAACATCCGAAATCTGGCTAGATGCTCTGCTTTGACAGGATGCAGAGCAAAGGGATTTCTAGCTGTAACACAGCTAACTTTTCAAATTAATTTCCAAATTATTTTACAGCAATTTGGTATTGTGACAGATTCTCCTTAACATGCTGTCTGTGCCTCAGGCAAAATCAATTGCTGTAACTACAGTGTGCTGTGTTCTGTGTTCGTGTGCTGTGATCATTCTGCTTGTAACAGTTTTATGGTGACCATGCACTCCTGCTGCTGCAGAACTGGAAGGGTAGACCAGTGAGAAGAAGACAGCCCTGTCTTTTCCAGCAGAGCCTTTTTGGTCGTGCTACTCTTTCGGCATCTTCTTCGCCTCGCTGTGCTTACTCACCATGTCCTCCGTTCTTTCGCCTCCCTCTCTGCCTTCCTCTGTCGTCTTCTTTTCACTTAGCTTCTGCGTTACACCACAGACACTTCCACTCTCTCTCTGCTTCCCTTCCTCCTCTCCCTTTCACTTTTCCTCCATGCTGCTGCCTGTCCTCAGCTGGGGTTTGTCCTACAACACCTCCTCGGCACTATTTATTTGATTTTGCTTTCCCTCACAGCCCCGGGACGCTATCCTATTCCGAGAGGTGCGTGCGCGTCTCCTTGTTTCTCTCTGCTGCGGGGCGGAGGGGCTTTGTGCTGTGAACTGCCTCGAGCCGCAGGTTCTGCTCCGAGCACCTCCTCGGCGTCTCACTTCGGCAAGTGACGTGTGACGTGTGGGGAGTGCAAAAGGAGAGGAGCATGGACCACACCTCCACAGCCAGCAGCCTCACCACCCCCCAACCCAACTGAGCCAGGAGGTCTCTGCTCTTTTGGCAAGAAGTGTGTTCAGGTGCAGGAGGGTGGTGGTGTGAGCATGCTGAGGAGCTCTTGTTAATACACGACCTCTGACCTTTCTGCAGTGAGAAGCCTGCTTTGCCATAGTTTGGGACAGTGCTGCCAGAAGGGAGCTTGAGGTGACCCCTGACACCGTGCTTGACTTAGGCGACATCTTGATAAAGGGGGAAACGGTTGTCTCCACTTTGCTCACATCTTCTAGATGCCATCTTCTAGATGCTTTTATCAAAGTGACTTATAGCTGAAGCAAACATACAACAAAAGTGCTGATACTGGTGATTTCATTAGAAGTGCTGATAGACCAGGTTTCCAATCACTGTTTAGATAAGAAGGGTGAGTCAAGGTGTCCACATGGAGTACAGACTCCAATAAAGATGCAACATTCAATTTGTACCATCAAAAATATACACAAGACTACTTTGACTAACTAAAGCGTGCCAGCTGATAATAGCTACATACGGCATAGTAAAGGGTGAATCTGGTGTAAGGGTGAATCTGGCACTGAGGTGATCTGGTGATCAGACCTTCAGGTGCTCACAGAAGAGCAGTTTTTTTCAGAATTTTTTGAAGATTGAGCTAGGTAACTACACCCAGGGTGACTCCACCCATATACATACACAAAGTTAGGCAACATACCCTTACATGAGCCAGTAGCCCAATGTGACCCCAAAAAACATCATTTAGGTTAATTTTACAAGCTAGACAACATTAATTTTATTCAGACATTTAGTTCTGGCTCCAGACATATACTTGACAATAAGAAGAAAATGTAGATAATCAGAATGTGTATTATGCGTAGCGATGTTTACACAATGACAGATGGTAGCACTGGAAATTCTATGAGAATAATGGCTAACACTAACCCTAACAAACCAGGCTAGTGAAACCACAAAGGATGAACTCTGAAGCAAAAAAGACAACATTGGCAAAGTAATTGGCTAATATTAATGAATTAGCCAGCTAACAATAGCTATACAGCTAAAACAACTTTGTTATCTTACACAGGTTTTGAATTTTATTAGAGGGTAACATTAAAATCCATAACAATAACAACACTGTGCAACAAAACATTTTTTTTTTTTTTTGTTAATTTCAAACTAAACTAGGTGGACCTGTTAGTAATTTTTATGTCATCACATATGGTTTTTAAGTGACAGGGCAATTAAATTTTACATCAATTATATATTATAATCCTGCACAAAACAATATGTACAAACATACTTCTAAAATGTACAGTGTATGATTTTTGCCTGTATTTGGCCTCAGGAACATCCCTCAGTAACCAGTAGGAGCCTGTTAACATAAGGGGCTCCACTTTCCTTGGTACCACTTTTCATTACTATACATAATGGCATATGAGTATACTGGAACAACAGAACTATGGGTAATAGAGAAATTCTTAAAACATAACTGGATTCAGCATGCAAAAAATATCTAATAAACAGTTTTTTTGTTTTTTTTTTATGCTGGAAGCAGAATTATTGTTGACCAGTGTAATCTGGCTGGCTATTTTCTGCTAGCTAGCTAACAAACTACCAACATAACATACCTGCAATGATGCAATAAAAAAGCCAAGTCAGCATCACTCCTGAGTCCCTTCAGGTCACAGAGCTGTTGCCAATGCTGAAAAGCTAAGTCAATGTTTATTCTGGTCTTAGTCTGAGCTCTGCCCTGCACGCCTTTAGCTTGCTGGCTCTGTCCAGTTCCACATTTCTTTGCTTTGACCACGTGTGAAGCTGCAGAGGACGCCTGGGTTTGCTCTCCTAGCGTCTCCGCGTTCGGGGGTATCTCTCGCCCTCCATTCATTTAACGTGAGCCACGCCCGCAATAACGTTGCTCAGGTAACCAGCCTGTGGAGCTGGACTTTCTCACTGAGCTCGGTTGTGTGACGTTAATATGTAAAGAGTCCCTCCAAATCCGGCACGACAGATCCAGCCTTTGAATGAATATTTCATGGGTGACGTGCAGCAGCTGAAGGACACTATATTTTAGATATTTTCTCCTCTTGGCTCGGTAATGGGACTTCTATCAATTTTAACAAATCTTACGTATTCTTACGTGTTGCAGCTTAAGTGGCATAGGTGTTTTGCACATCCTGCCCTCCCTGCACCGTTCTTCCTGCTTGTCTCAGCCTTTTGTCGTCTCCACCCGTAACTCGAGGCGGGCGGCGCTGAGGAAACTCTCCGCCTCGAACAAAACTCACATAAGATGCAGCGTGATGGTGAAAGCCGATCGCAGCTTGCAGAAGAGGCAGGGAGCAGACCCTTGGGTGACCTGAAACGCCTGTCTGTCCTTCATCACCCCTCTGTCTCCATCACAACCCCCCCCCCCCCCCCCCTCCATCCCCCTACCATGGGCAGTAAGAGGGGTTGTGGTGGTGTCTGTCTGTCTGTCAGGCCCTGGGACTGTCCCGCACATGCCCCCCACCCCCCTCCACCCTTCGCCCCGTGCTGATACTGGAAGGGACAAGAGTGGCTTTTGTTCCCTTTCTGCATGCCCGCATCTGCTCACAGCAGACAAGACCTTTACTGTGTCGCGTCATTCCCAGCCTTTGATATGGTGCTCGGATCCAGTTAAGCCTGGAGGAGCGCTGGATGTGGAGGGTCACGTCGAAAAGCTGGCAGCCCCGGCTGTCTTCGCGCCCCGCGCCTAAGATCGTGGCCTCTAAAGCGAAAGCAGAGGTGCTGCTCCGTCTCGCCTAACGAGAGAGGTGCATCTACTTCCCATCTTTTTGATTTTCCTGGTTTTTCCCAACCCCCCGTGGCGAGGGCACGCTTTTGTGCGGTGTTATTCTCGAGGTCCCGTGTGCAGAGGGAAAATATGCCTGCTAGTCTTGTCACTTTCCCTCCTGCTTTCTTTCCTGCATGCTTACCTGCGCGTAGCTGCACACCCGAGGAACGGATCGGCTCCGCGGGCGAGCGGTGGTGACACCCCCGGGTGCGTCGCCGGGTGCCTTGAACACGCTCGCTCGCACTCCGGCGCTGACCTCTGACAGGCTCTGCTCTGCTGTCAGCGAGGCTGCAGCCTTCCAGCACCAGCTCCGCGCGGGGCTGCGATAGACTGCTCGGCCTGACTGCTCCTCACTGACTGCATGATCATGGGCAATGCCTCCACAGAGAGAGAGAGACAGAGAGGGAGAGGGAACTTGGCAAAAGTGTTATCAGTCAACAGTATTGACATAAAGTGTATCTGAACTTCTGCCCAAGAGGGTACCTATCCTCCTCCTTCAGTGACTGGCTGTACAGCAAGCGCTGTTACCATCCGGCCCGGTCCAACTGAGCTCACTCTTCTCAGGACTGGACCAAGCAGAGACTCCCCGCTCGCTTTAGTTGACATATTCTCCATGTTTCTTATTTTTAAAAACTTTTTTTATGTGCTTGCTTAATGACCCAGTTCATCTGCCTTTTGTTTTCACTTCTTCTCTCTCCATATTGCATGTCTTGGACCTGCTTCCTCCAGGGCGTGTGGGGTCAGCCACTGCCTCTTACCAAGTCTTTAGTCCGTATTGCTGAGTATGTTAATGTGCTTATCGTCGCATTTAGAACAGGACCATCACCACCATCACACTATGAAGGCAAAAATATACCAGTCGCCATTCCTCTAAAGGCCGGTCGGCTTCCATCTGGGATCCAAGTTATGGGCAAGCCATTGCACCGCCTCAGTGATGTCGAGATGCAGTCCAAGCCCCCGGTGTACAGTGTTTTTGCAAGTGTGCTGCTCTGGAGACCTTTCGCTGATGCTCATCAAGTGGATCCAAATATTTAGGTCATTACATCTATCAAATGCACCCTTTCCATTGTCTTTTTCTGTAGTCAAGCACTATTAGCAAACACTTAACTGGCCGACTCGACTGGCTAACATCCCATTTGTATGCGTTCTCTAAAAGCTGCCCCCTGGTTACCTTTGCTTACCATCAGTTTGCCAGCCCCCTCTCTTCTCACTCTCCATCTGAGCTGATCTAATGATTCATGGAGCCGCATCGAGCCGCTTGTCGGAGATCAATCATCTCGGCCCGAGCGTTCCGCCGATTGTTTGAGTAGGGGGCCATTAGAGAGAACTGTTTGGAAGTGTTTTGTGAACCTAAGCTGCTTCAAAGGTCACAGATACAAAAAAAAAGGAAAGAGAGAAGCTTTTTGAAAAGTGCTGCAGCGCGTACACGCGGGCTCGCGTGTGTTTGTGTGTGTGGGAGAGGCCTTGTCAGGCTCGTTGTGACTCCGCTGCCCTTTGTTAGCGTGAATGCTTAAACAGCCCGCCACGAGCTTCGAACCTGAGATAAATAATTTCCACTGTCTGTCATGCTGATTTGAAATATGCACAGCTACGGCTCGGGAGGCGAGACGAGACGAAAGGAGAGGAGAGGAGGGGAGACAAGAAAGGGAGGGGAGTTGAGATGCTGGTGTGGAGAAGAGAGTGCACAAGGAGCCTGTTTTATGTGGCTTGTCAATACTCACTAATGAGAGTCTCCACTGTGATTCGCATTGTATAGCGTGAGCCTCGATGTATTGCTAACATGGTGTAAAGTTCCCTGAACAGAGTCTCTTGAGAATGTTCGAGTTCGTTTTTGGGAGGTTGTCAGACCTGTGGTAAATTTCTGCCGACTTTGGCTCCGGTTGCATCTGGAGCAGCAGTTCCGTTTCTCCGCTGAGATCTGAAAGTTTTTGTTTCCTTTAAAGGCCTGGCGCTCTCCCGGGCTGACGTGCTCTCATCTGCCACGGTGCTGCACGATGACCTCGCCATCGTGGGATCCCAAACTGACGTTCATTTGCTGCAGAGCTCCACTCAGCAGTGTCAAAGAATGCCGGGGATGTCACAAACTGAGGGAACTCCATGATTCACCCGGGATAATGGGTGACTACGACACAACACTGCTAAACGTGTCCCTGCGCTTGTGTAGCACAAAGCTGCTTTCTGTCACTCGCCATGCAAAGCTGCTGAGAATGGGACGTCCATCAGCGAAAGGCCGTGGAGATGACGGCTTGCGTTCCCTTTTCGAGCTGTGGGGGCTCTACACGTGAAGGCCATAAGTGTTAGCGAGACAGTAAGCATCACGGGGGAGGCCCTCTCCGGGTCCCTGCAAGCCCCGACCTCCGCGTGCCCCAGTATCGCTGAGGTAGGAGTAGGTGCCGGAAAGGCTTACGTGTGATGGCTGGTTTAAGACCCAGCAGCTTGCCGGCAGAGAACCTTCGCTGCGCGCTCTCCTCACATCAGGACCGCTCGGCCACCCCTCAAAAGGCGGGTGGGATTGAAATCAGCTGTGCTGGGCTGATTTAAGGCAATTTTCTTCTGCTGTGTGGAGCCACATTTAAGGCTGCGGAACTGTCATTGGAGCGTCTGCCTGCCAGTCCCTGCGCTGCGGTCCAAGTCCCGTTCGTTAAATCATTTTAAACGACTGAACTGTTTAAATGTCCCCCACACCAGCCAAAGAGCCATTCAGATCAGAACTGGACAGAAAATGGAGTTGCTGGAAGAAGTTGCTCATGAAATGAAGGCTATCCGCATACTGATAATGATCTTATTTCCTTTGGCTGGTAGTTTTTGTTCTTAATGATGCCTTTGTTTGAGACCCATTTTTAGTTTTGTTTTTTATTAATCTGTTTCTTTATTTATTTTTTCTTGCTAGTTTTCGGAAAGGAAAAAAAAGTGGGACGGTCACTTAGCAATTATTGCACAAACTCCCCCCTTAAAGACACAGAATTATTTTTAAAAATAAACAGACCAAAAAGTATCTCTCAACTGGAAGAATATTTAATTGTTTTTTGATTACTTAGGATATGACCATGGGAATTCAAAGTCTTAAATATTTAAAGACATGCAATCTGGAATGAAATCGTATTTCCATTTACTATTAAATAGATTTTTTTCTCCCTCAATAATTATCATTTTCTGAAAACAGTCTAAAAGCATCAAATAGATAAATATTTGAATTCTCATGCTGTGGAGGGCATAGATTAGGACAAGGCTCAGAAGCCAGAGAAAGGGGGGGTCTGCTCTTCTGCCAGAGGGTGGCAGCAGTGAGCAGCCGCTTCCGCAGAGCTCTGCCAGCCAGTGATTATAATTTATGATCCATTTCTATTATAGGTGGGGTGTGCGGAGATAGTTACAGTAATAATTATCAGGACTGAAGTGTTTCCTAGGCAACCAGGGTTCTCCCCCCCCCCTCCATTCATGTCGGGGTGGGGTGAGAGGGGGTGGGAGGTTGGGGGTTGGGGGGTGAGGGAGCGCGGCTGTGTTGCATGACTTGGCTGAGAGAGAAGGCATTGCCTGTGCTGCTCACTGTTATTCTGAGGCTAGCATAGCTACAGTTACCTACTGTACCTACACACACACACACACACACACAGAAACACGTGCACATTTTTATATATTATATATATATATATATATATATATATATATATATATATATATATATATATATATATATATGACATACTGACAAAAGTGTGAAATATATATAAATTGCCATTATGTGTGTGTGTGTGTGTGTGTGTGTGTGTGAGAAGCCCTGTGTTTTGAATTTCAGTCTCAGGAGCACAAGCCGCCTTTTCACCTCTTCCACCACGTCCTTCTGGGCCCTGCATAAACCCCTTTGTGCAATTATGGGAAGGTCCTAATTTCTTATCATAAAAATCTAATGGTGGTGCTGTAGGAGAAATCGCCGCAATGAGGCCAGCCAGTGGGGAGAATGCGCTTTGGTCTGTGTCGTTAAACTCAGCATGCTAACACTGATTCGCTCCTTAATTCAAGCACTCTGGGCTTCATCTGCATCGAGACTAGCTAGGGATTCAGAAAGCAGGAGGGAGAGAGAGAAAGAGAGAGCGAGAGAGACAGAATGAGAGAGTTAGAAAGTTAGTCACCTTCACAGTGAACTTGTGATTTTATTTTCACTGCTTATTACTTGCACCAGGGAGGCCTGTTATGGCCATAACCGCAACTTTGGTTAAACAGAACTGCGAGACTACAGGAGATCTATTTTCTCATTACTTCTGAGACCGAGATACTTGGAAGTCTGCCTCTAAACTAACACTGCTCCCATAGGAGACCTACCGCGAACACTTAGCCCCGAACAACTCGCACGTCGCGAGTTACCATCGCCAGACAAACGCCACAGAATAGGTTTTGCTTAATTTCAATTACAGTTAACCAATGAAGAATACAATTAAAAGACAGGAGCGGGGTGTTCTAGAAGAGGCTCATCTATCCAGTGTGGTTGGAGACAATCCCAGGTTATTGCGGCTTGCGCAGACCCCGGCGTAAATAGCTGGTGTGAAACGCGGGACCCTGTTGCTCTGCGCTGGGCTGGTGGGAGAAAGGAGTGGCATGGAGGCGGCCGCGTCAGCGGAGCCACGCTGCGAGCGGTGGCGGGGGCCAGTGGCAGCAGCAGGGAGGGCTCTGGGCATGTCCCCGTCCCACAGCAGATTGTCTGGCGGGGGCGGCTGGCATTAGCACCACCGGGACCGAATTAGAAATGGGATCGGCGACTCGCGCAGGGTTAAAAAGCGGCTGGGGGCGGGCTCTCTCCGTGCCCCTCCCCCCCAGAGCCTGCCGCTGATCGAGGAGCTTGGCTGCTATGTCACCACCAGGCACACAGATGGATGAAAACGCAAACAGGCTGCGGCCGCGAACACCTTCGCACAGGCATCGCCGAGCAGGCGTGTGCACGTGTATTTCCGGCGTGTGCACGCACATATTGTGGCCACACGAGGACCTCTGGATTTGATGCCGTAGTGTGTTTTGTCCACACGTTTCCAGTAATCTGTTACACGCAATCCTCAAGTGTCTTCTCTTCCCGTCCCCCCCCCCATCTCTGTTTTCCTCTCCTTCACTCCCTTTCTTTCGCCTCTCTCCACCCTGAAGTGCCCTCTTTAATTGAACAGTCATCTGTCGGCTGTTTTCCTCTCATCCCGCCACCCCTCCCTGATATCAGTCCATCAGATGGCTCCAGCCCTCTCCCTCTCTCTCTCTCTCTCTCTCTCTCTCCTCTCGCTCCCTCTCTCTCCTTCCTCCATCATGCCATCTGCTTCTAGCCTAGCTACTGGTGAGAGCTGTGCCATCCATCCCTCCCTCTCTCCTCCTCCCTCCCTGTCTCCTTTCATCCAGTGTCCCTACCTCCCTGTTGGCATTGTTTGTTTGTGAGGGGCACTGTGCCTTTAAGAGCTCTGCCTGCTACTGGGGCCTAATGTCATTAATCTGTACAAACTTGGTGTGACAGAAGCGGGAGGCGCTGCAGATTGATGACATTTTATTGTTATTGCGCTGCTACTATTAACTGTTAGGCAGTTCTGCCTGCGTTTTCTCCCCTCCCTTTACCTCCACACGCTCGCATCCAGACTCACAGAGACGTAGGGAAACCAGGGAGCTGTAAATTGAACACATTTCTGCCCTGATACATAGAAAAATGATTAATTTAAGTGTAAAATTGCTATTTTGATGTTATATTTCGGGGGCTTTTTTTTTTTTTTTTTTTGCAAATAAATGGGTCTGAATCCTCGATGTAGCCATTTCTAAAGGGCTGGTGTATGTTATTGTGATGGTTGAAACCCCCTTAATTCACATATACAGCAGGGGATACCTGTATTTTCTCCACAATATGGAACTGATTCCATGCTGTAAATGAATTATGTAGATATTATATGGCGTGTTCATTAGCATGAAAAGTGTAACTCGATGCAAAAAGGTGTTTTATTGATCTGCATTGCTTCGCTGTTCATTTCATGCTTTTCACAGGAAATCTTTTAATGCAATTAAATAGTTTCTGTGTTTATAATTTTGGATTGATCCCTACTTCAAAAATCCAGTATTTCTTTTCTTTAGATTTGTTTTTGTCCCTTGTAATACTTAAACCACCATACTGATGCGCAGTAACTCTGATCTTAAATTTAATTCCTAGCGTATTTGTAATACATTTAATATCTCATTATCATTATGACACATGATGATGCAGCAGAAGTAATATATCAGATATTTTATCTGCTGCAGCCTTCAAAATGAAATCGCTTAGAATCACAACTTGGTGAAGAACCAAACATATCATGCGAGTTAGGATTTGTAGTTGGCAGTTCAGATGTTCAGATGTGTACAGGGAATACAATTCAAGTACTATGCAGTGAACAAGAAAGTAAATTGGAGGGTTAATTATATATATATATATATGGGTTAATTATATATATATATATATATATATATATATATATATATATATATATGTATATATATATGTATATATATATATGTATATGTATGTGTGTGTGTGTGTGGGTAATTCATCTGAAACATCAGTTTCAAAGTGTTTATTATACTGTAATAGCGACACAGTTGTCAAATTATCACAATTTAGGTTTACACCGGTTCTGTGTGTGTCTGCGCGTGTGTGTCTGCGCGTGTGTGTCTGCGCGTGTGTGCGTGCGGGTGGGTGGGTGTGGGTGTTGCTCTGATACGTGGGGAGCTCAGGGTTGTGCCAGGGAGAGTCGCCTGTACAAGGTCAGACCCAAAGCTCATTAAGAACAGGCGAGGAGGGGAGGGGGGGGGGGTCCCACTTGTCCCATTCTCACTAACCTTATTCTGTAATTAGCCATTGTTTCCTCTTAACACTCAGGCCGGACGGGAGGGGGAGTGGGGGAAACCTATTACGGAACACGGCTCCCGAGCCCACCGCCAGCTTACAGGTCATGCGGGGGCGCGCACCCCAGCTCTCTTAGGGCTCCCCCCTCAAACGGCTGCTCCTATGGCCTGGGGGCCAGCTCATCCAGGAGGTGTGGCCTCCGATCGATGACTTTGTTCCAGGCCGTATCATTTTGGAAGTTGATGTCATAGGCCATTTTCGGAGTCTTGCCGGGCATTCTATGTATATGGGGCAGAATATGGTTTGGGGTGGTGGGGGGTGGGCTTAGAGGTGCAAGATGCTTGGCGGATCTCTCTGCGGTGGGTCCGTGAAATCCAGGCACGGCAGTGGCAGTCATTCCAGCATAATGATGATGGATGAGAGCCCCCAAACGGCTGCTTCCTCTCGCTTTTGGTCCAGCTGTTCTAGGAGGAACCACAACACCAACTTTTGCCATTGGCATTGCATAGTGTGTCCTGCTCATTAACATGGTTAGGTTGTTTTGGTGGAAATTCTTGACTGGGCATTATTGGACGTATTGGACATATGCACCTCCTCCCTGCTATCACTCACTCTCTCCCTTGTTTAATCTGGCAGGACTCCATCTTGTATTCTCACCTCTCTGACTGCACCTGTCACCTCACTGTCAGTCATTTTCCCTCTGCCTCAGTGCTACAGAAGATGCAGCGACCAACAGTGACCCATGATAAACCGTCTGTGGCCGGTGATAAACCGCCGAACGCCTCGACCGACACCCCGACTAACGTGATCCCACAGACACGCCTCCAACCGCAAGATTTACCATCCTGTCATCCCGAGAAGTAATGCAACTGCCATGTTCAGGCAAACTTTGTTGGCAGATTGCCATTAAATTGCATCTGGCCCCACCCCTGGACTGCGGTCCCTGCGGTGGCCTGCTCTATCAGATGAGTGCGCCTTTATGAGGGTGAGCGGGAGGTGCGGCGGGATGGCGAGGGGGAGGCAGGGACGTGGGACGCGGGCGTCGATGGGGATGGATTTGATGGGATTGCGCTAACCTGGGAGGACCATGATGAATGCCCAAAATTGGTTTGTCTGGAGGCTGATAAGCCATTTGTTTTCATTAGCTCGATGCTTGCTTAAGTCTTCCGAGTAGGGCTGATTAGCAGGGGGGCTCGAGGGCCCTTCTGACGGAGAGACCTCCGCGGTGGCCCCGTCCCCCTGCAATAAAAGAATTAGCCGGGCAGGTCTCGCTCAGCCCGTCGCCCCCCTGTGGCCGGCCGCTGATCAGATAGGGCACTGACAGCGAAATATCATTCACTAGCTGTAGCCGCTTGTGCTCTCGTTGGAGCATGTCCATTAAATATTGACGAGGCGTTATCTCTGGGTGCCGAGGGAACGTGAAAATAACGCAGTGGAGACGGGGTGGCCGGTGGGAGATAAGCGCAGGTGCGATGGGTTCACTTTACAAACGCGCTGAACGCCATTCCGCCGGCGGCCAGTGCAGTGGACGATCCCCAACGCGCCGGCCGCAGGGACAGATGTCCACTTAGTGTGGCTTCTGAGCTTAATCGCTCACAATAGCTAAGGGCCAGTGTGGTCTCACCCCTGTCCTCACCACTGTACATTGGTCATTAATAATAGCCACAGATTGTGTGTTGTGACTAAGGTGAGTTCAGGTTCTTTGTCTCACATCAGACTGTGAATGAAAATGCCCCCTTGAACTTAATGGAGGGATCAAAGGAAGGGGGTTGCACTGTAACTGTGCCCGCTGGGTTAATGAGCTTGCAGGTAGCACTTAAGAGTGTTTATATAGCAGTGTGTGTGTGTGTGTGTGTGCGTGCGTGCGTGTGTGTGTGTGTGTGTGTGTGTGTGCGTGTGTGTGTGTGTGTGTGTGTGTGTGTGGGTAGGTAGGTAAGTAAAACAGAACGAGATGTACATAACTGAGAAAAAAGGGAAAAGCCCGAGTCCATCATGTCTGTGTGGAGCCTGGAGTCACCATACACACAAGACCTATTCAGTCCTAATCCTACACACACACACACACACACACACACACACACACACACGCACACACACCCCGCAGTCAAACCAGGCACTTACATACGCTGCTGTCACCACACTAACATTCCCTACAGCAAGAGGAAATAATCCAACAGAGGAGACACTCAAAATAAGCCCGTGGCACTACAACAGCAAACGGTGGGAAAGGGAGAGAGAGAGAGAGAGAGAGATAGAGAGAGAACAGCTTTGTGTGTATGTGTGTATTTGTATGTGTGTGTGTGTGTGTGTGTGTGTGTGTGTGTGTGTGTGTATGTGCATGAGTGCCAGTGCAAGTAAGGTCACCAACAAATTGATATTGTTTGTGTTTAGAAAGTTTCTGTGTTTTGAGTGTGAGTGGTGGAAATAATATATATATATATATATATATATATATATATATATATATATATATATATATATATATATATATATATATATATATATATATACACACACACATTTACAATATTCCTACTAAACAAAAAGGGTTTCACCTGCTATAGTTTTACAAGCTGTTTGCTGAGAACATAACTGATGAACTGCTGCCTGAAATGTCCTGTTTCTCTGGAAACCTTGGATACTACACTACGTTTTTTACTACCTCTACTTTAATTACAGAGGTATACTTCTTTTCTATATTTAGAAAATGTGTCTGTGTGTGCATGTACCCAAGTTTATATAATTTATATTTTTAGTATATATATATATATATATATATATATATATATATATATATATATATATATATATATATATATATATATATATGCCCACATGGCAGGCCGACCCAGGGCCCGATGGAGAGAGGAGCAGAGGACGAGCACATGGCACTGGAGCCGGGGGGCCGGGGGGCCGGGCTAATTGGGAGCCTTCACTATTGATTACAAGATTAGGCATGAGCACACATGGCTTCCATGTCAGAGCACACTCACAGCAGGGGAGAAAGGGTGCTGGATAGTGCTCTGTGTGCGCGTGTGTGTGCGTGTGTGTGTGATGAGACATAATGGAGGCGCAGTGCTTTGGCTGTATACCGTGAGCTATACTAGAGCACAGTTAACAGATCCGACTGTGACTACATAAGGCACCTGATCTGAAGCGCTTGACTGAGCTGGATTCTGCTCTAGTTGGGCTAGAACAAGCTAATTGGTTGGTGTGATCCAAGAGGTCCGTGTGTGTTAACTAGCCTGGCAAGGGCTGAGTGAGTTAACTGTTAGTTAATTGGTTTATATAGGACACGATAAATGGTCTTATTTGGAGCTGCTGGTTCATCCTGGGATGGAAAGGGTTAACTGTATCGGCCATAACAGAATAAAAGCAAGCAAAATCAATAGGAGGAAAAATAGGAAAATGACATGCCTCTCCAGTTGGGAGATCTAATCTCCAATATCCATTTACAACACTAGGACTGGCTTTAGCAATTACAGGCCATCTCTGCTGGCAGTGTCTCCTCTGGAGCACTGTACAAATGCCTTTAAAAACACATTCAATACAAAAACACTTTATTTTTTCATTAATAAAATTAGACATTGTGAAATCAGGGCATTGATGTGCAGCACATTCTGCCTTTAATTTAAACTCTGTAATATCTGCAATATAAGACTAAAAGTCTTATATAAAAACCCGCCCCCTTTCAAAAAAATAAATGTCCAATTATCTCATTTCACTCTTTTTTCCCCAGCTATTAGCTTCTTTGCTGCTTGATATTAAATTCAAATATTGCTGTCTGCAAGGTTAGCCGGTCACATTAATAAACATTGGCATGGCTGTGCTAAAACCATGCCGCATTCCAATTCGAGAACTTGGACCTCTCGTCTCGTTCTTTGCTCCTTTCTTGCTCCCCCCTCCTCGTTTCCTCCTCTCTCCCCTCTTCTTAAGGAGTGCTTTGTAGTGTCTGCTCCCTGGGCCTGGCATGGAGCACTTGCCTCTGTCACTGTCCCCGTGTTCCGAGCGAACCGCTGCTTTTGTGCTCCCTAACGAACTTTGACCAAAATTAGACATACTCTTCAGCTTTTAAAGCAGGGCACCCCTTCAATGGACCCTTTGTTGCAATCGGCAGCGCGGCGCTGGGCAGATGAAGGAATGCCGAACTTCTCTCCTCTCTTCTCTCTCTCTCTCTCTCTCTCTCTCTCTCTCTCTCTCTCTCTCTCCCTCCCTCCCTCTCTCTTCTCTTCCCCCTCTCACTCTCTTTCTTCCCCCTTCCCCTCTCTCTATCTGTCTCTCTCTTTCTCTCCCCCTCTTTCTCTGTCTCTCATTGACATGTGGAATTTGGGCCTCAGCCTTGTAGAGAGACAGAGAGGGGAGGAGAAAGGACCCAGAAGCCCCTCAGGCACTCTGGAGAGGTGCTGCACTCTCCCAGACCAGAGACACAAGTCGCTCCTCCCTTGTCCTCTGGCCTCCTCTGTGTGTGACCCTGTGTCTCCCGTCCCCTCCTCTCTGACTTGCCCGGTTGCTCTTGTGCTTGTCCTGTCTGTAGCGTCTGTGCTGGCTTTCCTTCTGTCCTTCATTTCCTTTTCTTTTTGTGCCAGCCTAATGTCCCCTCTGTCTCCTCTTGTCAGTTTGTCACATTGTTTCATTGTCAAATTTTCTTCAGTGATGTCTCTCCCTATCGCTTTGTCTCTTTTTCTTTCACTCTTTCATCTCTTTTCTTCTCTCTCTCTCTCTTTCTCTCTCTCGCTTCATCTCCCCCTGTCTCCTACACATGCACACGTTCACTCTCTCGGCGAGAGCAAGAGGTGGATTATAAATCAGGGTAAACGGGCCCTATTTAACTCCTGCTAAGATGTCGTCACCAGCCGCGTGCTCACGCTGTTTTACGTGCTGGCCCCCCCCCTCATTTGCAAGTCATCGTCGCTGAGGTGCTTTATTGCCCCTGATACTACTGCTGCTGTTACTGTTACTGAGCCTCGTCACCTCCATTCCTCCCCGTGCGCACAAGAGGACACACCAATCCCTGGGTGCTTGACACAAGGCTGGAAGGGAAGGCAGCTAGGGAGTGACGTCTTTAATGATAATTTCTTCTTACACACACACACACACACACACACACACAGACACACACACTTTGATTATATATTTATGTTAGTCTGGCTTAGCAGCAGGGATCACGGAGACATGTCAGTAAGTATAGCTGGCAAGGAATGATGGGTATCGGCTCCCAGAGGTACCTGGGAGAATATAGACAGAACCTTTTCCTCTTCTGGAACACACACACACCTAAACACATGCACATGATCACGGAAGTGACATCTCGCATTGGAGCACAAGCCAAAGCGTGGCAGAGTGTGTGTGTGTCCTGACAGAGGAAAACTGCACATCCCGTTCGGGAAGTGGAACGAGATAGATGATGAATTTGGTGCGATTCATTAGTGTGATGAATGGTGGAGTGTTATCAGGCAGTGAGCAGTATCAGAAAGGCTGACTGATCGGTGTGTGTGTGTGTGTGTGTGTGTGTGTGTGTGTGTGTGTGTGTGTGTGTGTGTATAGTGTGTTTTGGATGCCAGAGCAAGAGCTGGGCCCTCAGGTCGTTGACATTTAAAAACCCCAGAGACCAGGCTGCCCTAGAGTCATAACTACACTCATAGTGAATGCTCTCTCTCTCTCTCTCTCTCTCTCTCACTCACACACACACACACACACATTATGGCTCATAAGATATGCACTTTTATAAATAGCAGCAATACATAATATACTTGAGCAAAGCTTATTTTTTATTTCAGTGTTGCTGCTCTTTTAAACTTTTAATTAAAAACAAGAAAAAGAAAAAAGCAGTTTGAGGCCCCTCTGATGGACAGGAAGCAGCTGGTGACATCATGTGCTGCCATCATCGTCCCAATGCCATAGAATTCCAGCCATAATAACACCTCTGTTGTCTAACCTCAAATGAAAGCTGACTCGCCTAGGCGAGCTTTTGCCTGTTATACACGGGAAGTGAAGCCCATTGAAACTAGAGCAATGGTGGTTCGGTCAGGTCAAGAGAAGCAAGAAACTTTTTTGGAGAGTTTTTCACCCCTGTGTGAAGTTGTTTGGGAAGACACACAAGGTTGTTTTCTTCTGATTGCAGTGACATGCAGCCACTGTAGTAAAGTGCAAGAGGATCCAGCCCACAACACGTCAACTTTACCGCTAATTATATAGTGGAGTATGGAGATGTGGATCATTAGCATTGCTAATGATAGTGCCTCCGGAATCAGACACACCTGGTCCGGACAGAAACAGCTGTGGTTGCTATGAGACATGGACGCAGGTGCACCATTCACACACAAACCAATGGCAGTTTGACAAGCATACTGAGGTATATGTGTGTTTTAATCAAGGACCCTGAAGTTGCAATTTTGGGTTAACTCTACCATATTGTCAGCATAGTATAATCTATTTGTTTGACTGTGGGCCAAAGTCCAGTTACCACAGACGAGCACAAGTGTCATTTTTGTGCAACTGAACCAGAGTAGGAATTTGGGTGTGGAGTTTCTTTTTCTTCCCACCAGTACTGTACAAAGGTGTGATTTAAATGGGTGGTCTAGCTGCAACATGGGTAGGTGTCCATGCAAAACAGGGGCAAGGGACATAGAGACACATTGCTCTCCTGTTTGTGTTGGGGGAGCTGTGTGTGGTAATGGCTCCTTCATGGTGGCAGGGTGCTGGCTGCAGCAGCCAGGGCCAGGGGCACAGCTATCTCTTTTTCCTCTTTCTTTTTCCACCTCATGATGAATGGTCCTATCGCTGGTTTAAATTATTTCCTACAGATCTCATTTAGGCCCTTGAAGAAGAGATCCAACCTGTTTATTCATTTCACATTTGCACCCGGCTTCAATATCTTTGTCTATGCCTGCAAAGAATTACCCCCCCCCCCACCACCACCACCACCACCACCCCCCTAGAAAAGAAGAGGAAAAAAGCAATTTGCACAATGTACATAAAATGATGCTCTCACGGTTTTGATAACCTGCATAAATTATAAAGCATAATTAAATATTACGCCGTACCCCGTGAGTCGCCGAGGAGAAAGCGGGAATGAGGAAGAGGAGGAGACAGATAGAAAAGACAGGAAGAAGGCAAAAAGAGAGAGAGAACAGAAGAACAGAATGGGACCGAGAGAGTGAGAGAGACAGGTAGAGGATGTAAGAGAGTAAGAGAGGTAGAGAGTGCGTGTGAGGGTAGAGCACCACGTGCAGTCAGTGGGTTCCTCTGGCTCTCATAATTGTTTTTATTGATTCTTTCTTAAGGTGGAATGGTTTAAAGATAACAGTAGCCAGGGAGGTAAGAGCAGATATGAGCACTGTGTGCCAGGCCTTTGTTTACCTCTCATAAATCAGAGGGCCTTTTGGCATTCTGAGATTATCACAAGGGTGGCCCATATATTTAAATGGAGTATGAAAAATTTAAATTGTTCAGCACAAGGAAAGCGTGGAAGTGTCTCTCGCGAGTGCATGATTGACCCAAAAATATATTCAAATTACCACAGCTAAACAGCATCTGCTCCACCCCGTGTGTGTGTGTGTGTGTGTGTGTGTGTGTGTGTGTGTGTGTGTGTGTGTACGTGTACGTGTGTGAGAGATCTTCCTAACTCAGATAGTTAGGAGAAATTCAGGAATATACTTTGAGCCAAAAAAGGCCAGTGACAGATTTAAAGATGCATTAAAGATGTCTAGGTTGGTCTGATATATCTGAATAGACAGACTGCACCTTTAAAGCTGCAATGATAAGTGACCTTGTGCTTGACTCATCTGCCTAACACCTACCCTTCGCTTTCCTGAGCACGTCATTGCCCTGTATAAGACCTATCCTATCATTACAACATGTACTTCTACCAGAGTAACCCTCTAAATCTAACAATCACACCGTACACATTCACAGCCAACTATGTCAGATAGCACTGCCCTCAGGCTAATTGTTATAAGCTGCTATGTCATGCATATGGCGGCATCATTAGAAATATTAATGGGATCTGCAGCAGATGGTTAGGGGCATGTTGTCCCCGCTTGCCAGCCGCCGGCAGCCAGTGGCAGCCGCACCACTTGCCGAGTACTTGCGGGGAGCGGAGGATGTTGCTCTCGCGTTCGCCTTGGCTCCAGCCCGGTGGTTCCTCGTCTTCTGCCGGGGTCCGCTGCCATCGGGACTTCCCACGTTTAGCACTCGGCTCCCCTGCCAGGCTTGCGTGGGTGCAGTGCCTCGTCACGTCTGTGTGTGCTCGAGGCGGCGAGTCACCGCGTGTCATACAGCGCGATGCACGTAAGCGCGTGTGATTCCGTGGGCGCGTGTGGACACGAGACGGCCAGGCATGCCTTGTTTACAATGCGCAAGCAATGCGATCGCTCGCACGCCATTCATAGAATACATTGAATAAATACATATTTTGAGGAGCATCGTGGTTCTGTTGCTGGACTGTGCAAGGCTCCAGAAAACTTTGGCCTGTCCTCATATCGCACATACGGATAAAGTTTTACTTTGCCTTTTATACACAGTTTTGCTTTTATGTTTCACTTTCAGGGAAGAAGTGTTGGTAACCTCAATTTTTTGTTTACACCACTTAAAGTTTGTGTATTCTAATCTGCAGTTTACTTAAAACCTCATAATACTGCTGTGCTATAGTTTGATTTCACTTTAGGATGAGTGTGTATAGTATGTTGTTATATTCGGTTTGCCTACTATCCTATGGGCATCATGTGTTCAGTTCTGTTACACTCAGACATGTTCTCATCTGTGATTTTGTTACAATGTTTTCTGGATTAGGTCTGCCACCATAAGTCTGTAATATTTTCTAATCCATATTTTTGTTACACCACTGAAAGGCTGTAGTGTACCGCCACTGTAAGATGTTGGTAATGTTCTGGTTAACACTGCCATAACATTTATATGTGTTCAAATCCACTAGAACACTATAAGACCATGTTCTAATTCATATGTGCTGTGTTCAGATCCATTGCACCATCGTTATATGATTGTGTTCTGATCTACGTTTTGTTTATGTGACTATAAGATTGTTGTGTGTTCTGTTTTAAGGCACGTCACTGTAATGTTGCGCTGTGTACTGAGCTATGGTTTGATTGAAGCAATGCAAAAAAACAAAAAACAAACAAACAAAAAAAAAAAAAACCCAAACAGAAAAAAAAACCCCAGTGTGAGATCCACTTTAAGTAACACCACTGCAAGGTTGTTGCGTTTTTCTAGTCTTCAGTTCTTGATTACTCCGAAGCACAGGGCAGTTGGTACTATGTTGTAGTCCTGCGCTATCTGTCTGGATGAGTTTCAGCCTAAGACATTAAAGAAGAAGCAGGAGAGGAAGACTGATGGATCGGTGGAAGTATTTCATTAACAACCGCCACCATCTCTGCTTTTCTGCCACAACAAGCCCTACTGGAGCTGATGATATTCTCCTGTCTTCTGCTCGTGTTTATTCAAATTTTACAGACGGGGGACTTTTTCCAGTTCAGCACCTCAAAACACTGCAGTGCGAGAAAACGCATTATGCCAGTGTTATTATGCAATTCATCACCAATAATAGATTTGTTTACGGGGCCCTGACGCACTGTGCTCTCAGCGCTGCTTTTCCAAAATAATAATAATAATAATAATAATAATAATAATAATAATAATAATGTTAAAGAGAGAAAATGGGAGAGTAGAAGGCTGAAGGAAGAGGAATGTGTGTATATGTGTGTGTGTCATGTGGGGTCATGTGTGTGTGGTTGTGTGGGTGGGTAATGCAGTGTTTAGTGTAGGAACTGCCCCTGAGAGAGGACGCTTAAAACAGCAGTGGATGTTTAGATCAGTTATAAAAATATGAGAGCCAATAAAGCTCATTTGCTTTTAAGTTTGCACATATGCACACACACACACACACACACACACACACACACACACACACACACACACGCACACACACACTTGCACACACAGCTCCTTGGAGGAGACTCTGCCGGTGATATGAAT
This sequence comes from Electrophorus electricus, assembly GCF_041902795.1. Lineage (NCBI taxonomy): Eukaryota > Metazoa > Chordata > Actinopteri > Gymnotiformes > Gymnotidae > Electrophorus > Electrophorus electricus. Next base: position 9,836,496 of record NC_137519.1, read on the forward strand.
CTCTTAAAACCTTCCCTTGGTCTTTTGTCTCTGCTGAATAAATCAGTGCTTTAGCCTGACTTTAGCAGTTTAGCGGCGAGCTAATTTCTGCAAGTCTTCTCCCTCCCGTGCTCCTCCAGGGGCCTTTCAGTGAGTTCTAAAGCTGCCGTTGAACGTAGCATAGCGTGTTTAAGAGATCACAGGGCGATTAGCTTCCCAGCCGCACTTACGTCGGCGAGCTCTAACCCGCGCCAGCTAAACGGCCTCCTGTTCTTCTGTCAGATCCCAGAGCAGGGCACTGCCCCACTGCAACCCAGAAAGCTCCCTTCTGACTCCCAGCCAAATCCAACCTTTTCCCCTGACTGTGTGTGCGTGTGTGTGTGTGTGTTTTCCCCCTTCCACATATCGGCAGAAGTGTATAGGATCCTTTACCTGTCCTGTCAGTTGTGAAGGCTAGCATTGCTGTGACATAATCAAGTATGACAAGCTCATCAACTGGGTACTCCACCTGCCATGCAAACACACACACACACACACACACACACACACACACACACACACACACACACACACACACACACACACACACACACACACTCACGCTCTCGCTCTCTCTCTCTCTCTCTCTCTCTCTCTCTCGCTCTCTCTCTCTCACACACACACACACACACACACACACACACAGAGATGTGCGCGTATAAGCCATCACTCTCCAGTGGAGCTATAGATTATATATAGATTACACAGAGAGCTTCAGACATTGGGTAGAGTAGTTTGTGAGTACACAGATGTCAGAGTGTTTTCGGGGCGAGCAACCTCTTCATTAAATCACCCCATGCCACTTCTACTGCTGTCATCTGGATTTTTAACTTATAGCCACAGACAGCAAAAAAAAAAAAAAAAAAATAAAAAAAAAATCACTTGACTCATGAGAGGGATTGCCTGACTATATTTCAGCCAAGCTCCACTTCACCATTTTCCTCATACGTTGTCACACACTAAAAGGAAAGTAAATCTAAGATCCTACAGAGCTGTAACATTCTAAATGAGAATGCTGGAAAAGAAAGGTAAGTGTGATTCATTTGAAAAAGTTGGACTGCAGTTTCATGGACTGCTGTGTCTCAGTTTACGCTCTTCAGCACAGACTAGCAAGCTGTATAAGTCTGTGTGTTTCTGTATATGGGAATGTGTTTGATGGCCACACGCTTTGCTCATTCATTCTCTGTAACTTGATTACATGGCAGCAGTACACTGTGCCCTGAGACTTACAGAGAGGACACACCTGGAAGAGAGAGAGAGAGAGAGAGAGAGAGAGAGAGAGAGAGAGAGAGAGAGAGAGAGAGAGAGAGAGAGAGAGAGAGAGAGAGAGAGAGAGAGAGAGAGAGAGAGAGAGAGAGAGAGAGAGAGAGAGAGAGAAGAGTCTACATATTTGATAGGCGGTAATGATTGGGAAGATGGTGGAACAGGTGTGTGTGTGTATGTATGTGTGTGTGAGAGTACACCTCTCCATATGTGGCCAGGTGCTGTGCCTGACCCCATCTGTCCTGAGCACTACCATAATCAATTTAACAGGATAGATTAATAATCAAATATTCAAATGATGATTGCTTATGGATTTAAGCTAATCTCTTAATGCCAGTGACCTCCTCATGCTGTTGGGGTAATCATATTTTAGCCTCTCATCTGACAGGATGCCATGCAAATGCATGGTAGTGGTGTGCATGTTGATTTATTGTCATTTATTAATTGTTCTTTTTCTTTATTACAGAGGTTTAGATTGTCCTATAATCTCTTGCAATCTTCTGGGTGTGTTGTGTGTGTGTGTGAGAGAGAGAGAGAGGGAGAGAGAGAGAGAGAGAGAGGCGTTACAGGCTTTGCTTTTAGAAAATGTGAGTTATCCCCATGAACGCTATTGAAATATTCTTAACTATACCTCACTAGCCCTGGATTGTTTTCTTAACAGTCCAGTAAACAATATAAACTCAGGTACATCCATAGCAGAGCCCAAATTCTATTCATTTGCTTTTAAAGAATGCATGCCTGTCTGTGGGTGTGTGCAAGCGCTTGCTTCTGTGTGTCCACGGGCGAAAGAGGAACGGGCAAACGTCTCTCTCCCTGGAATTATCAAACGCTTCTCTTCCACAAATCCAACATGCCTTTCAGTATGGAGTGGAGAAAAGGGTGGTGTGCGGAATCTCGCCTTGCCTGCCGGAATTAGTCAAAAGACCATTTTTAGTAATAAATTATGCATTGAAACAAAGAGATAGTCTTCTTTTTTCTTTTTTTCTTTTTTTTTTTTTGTTCTCCTTGCGCAAGGGCCGTCGTGGAACGCCTTTAAAAAAATCTTTAAAATTGTCCATTCAACTCAAACTTACTGAGTGCAGCAAAAATGTCAAAGGCATAAAGTCGGTAAAGATTGAATAAAATAATGCGAGGAGACAGATTAGTCATGCAGAGAGCCCACACAGCCTTTCAGCGTGCCACAATACCACTTTTTATAAGCGCTCCATCCGCACAAAGGCGCCGTTCAATATATCGGGGATGATACATGGTCAGACGTGTAATCTCGCCTTTGATTCCTCACACTCATTCATCCAGGGGCCTTTTCAGGACCGCCGCTGATGAGCTGCGGGCTGCCTGGGCGGCTCTGTGTCGTCCCTGCTGCGTTTTGTAGTTCATTACAGGGGGATGGGGGGAGCGAAGGCCGGCGCGGTGCCCTCAGTCTGCCGGCCAACGGCATGGGAGAGCCCCGGCATGTTTTGGAAGAACACACCCGGGTGCCCTGTCGGCCCGTCGGGTAGCTTCCTGTCGGGCTTCTTTCTGTTAGGCAACTTCCTGTCAGATAGCCGCTCACCGTTACACTATTGCGCCTCTCCGCTTCTGTATGCTGCCGACGGTGGTGGGACGTTTGATCGACACCAACATGACGGTAGTAGGTGGGCGGGTGTCACTGGGCGGTTTTGTGGTGGTAGGGGTTTGTGGGTAATGATGGCACTCAGTAAAAAAAATCAATCAAGCCTGTGTGTGTGTTTGTGTGTGTGTGTGTGTGTGTGTGTGTGTGTGTGTGGCACTCTAAGATTGAAGGATTTCATACATGAGCAGGTCTGATGTGAATATGTCAGACAGAAGAGTGGCAGACATATTGATCTCTTACAGGGACTCATGTTTGTGTGTGTGTGTGTGTGTGTGTCCATGCCCATGCCTGTGAATTTTATGTGTTCCAGCTGCATATTTAGCAAGTGACATATATGTCTGCGTGTGTGTGAGTGTGCACTCGTGTGTGATTGTTTGTGTATGGGTCTCATGGCTGATGGAGTCGGGGGAGGAGTGAATCAGTTTCCCTGGGAGATAGTAGGCTGCATTACTGACGCGATTGTGCACCACTTAACCTAATCTAGCATATGATTATGAGACCCAGCCAGGGGCCCCTCCCTCACACGCCTCAATGGCAGCTTCTTACTGCTTGCTGGGCGTGGCACACACACACACCCACACACCCACACACACACACACACACACACACACACACACACCCACACACACACACACACACACTCTCCTAAAAATAAACAGCACCTCTGCTGTAGCTGCCACTGCCTGTCAGCCTACCTGAGGACAGTGAATGAGGTGCACTAAATATTATGACTTGCTCGTGTCCTGCGATAATTGATTCCCCCTCCCTCCACACATATATACACATGTGTGCACACACATACACGTGCTCGCATGCACGCGCGCACACACACACACACACACACACACACACACACACACACACACACACACACACACACACACACACTGCCATTTACTTTCTCCGAGCTGTTCATTTTACAAATTCTATAACCTTTTAGAATTTCTTTCTGTGGAGAAGATTGCCGCCTGGCCTCAGATTCATTATGGTGATTGAATCCTCTTCAATAGAAAACTGTTTAAAAAAAGAGAGAGAAAGACAGAGAGAGAGAGAGAGAGAGAGAGAGAGAGAGAGAGAGAGAGAGAGAGAGAGAGAGAGAGAGAGAGAGAGAGAGAGAGAGAGAGAGAGAGGGAGTGAGAGAGCAATGTCTGTATGAGACTGAAGGCAACATGGGTTAAAAGCTTGTCTGGGTGACATAATTCACCACCACTGAGGCAAACAATCACATCACATTCTGACCTTCATATGATACAAAAAAAAAGCTGTATAAAAAACCTGTCTTTCTCTCTCTCTCTCCCTTCCTCTCTCCCTCCCTCCATCATTTCCTGACCCTCCCCTTCATCTTCCACCCATTTTTGTCATCATTTTTTTGCATCACAGGCGGTTTTGAATAACGAATTAAATCTCTAATTATTAACAGTGAACAGAGAGGGAAGAATCGTTGAATAAGCCCTTGCATTAATCACGAACCAGAGTTTAAACGCAGCTTGTTTACAATGGGAGATGATATACATGTATTCTCTCTCTCTCTCTCTCTCTCTCTCTCGCTCTCTCTCTCGCTCTCTCTCTCTCTCTCTCTCTCTCTCTCCCCTTTTTCACACTCATAGCACCTGGACCTACACTATTCATCATGCGGATGACTCGGAACATGAATTAGTTTTCTTTTTTTTATGTAGGAGATGAGAGGGCCAGATGGTATAAAATAAAAAAAAAAAAAAAAAAAAAAAAAAGCAACCCCCCCCCCCCAAAAAAAGCCAAGAGAGAGAAAGAGAAAGAATTGAGGACATAGCCTGTGCTGTATGTTATCATAGGAGCACATGCTAGTGTGGGATTAGCTTGGATTTTTAACGCTGCTTCAGTCTGAATTATAGCTTTTCACATGCTCTCCATTGTCATTTCTTTATACTTCAAACAAGAAATTGTCCAACTCTAATTAGTCGATATAATTGCCGCCGGATGAAGCACCGCCAATCGGGCTTGAGCTCATGCAAGGTGGAGTGGTTTTGTTCTCTCCTCCTCCTTTTCATCCATGGCCTCTGTGGTCCCCCATCTCTCTCTTTTCTCCTCTTCTTTCTCGTCTTCTCAGTGTCTCCGAGTTTCTGCTTTCTCTCTCCCCCAACAGCAGGGGAAAGGCCCTCTGGAGAGGTCTGGAGGTTACTCGCATGTTACAAGAGCTATACGTGTTGGCAATCACAAGCTCCGCCATGTTCCTGTACCTACTGGCTTCACTTTGGGAGCGACATGTCCAGGCATGGCTGAGCCATTTTTCACCTCCACACAGCCATGCAGGCCTTTTCACCCCGAAGCTGCTGTGCAGGCGTTCTTCCGACTCCATGTTTGTGTGTCCGTCTCTCTGCTTGGTTGCTGCTGAATTCGTCCACCCCCGTGAAGCTCTTCTTCCACAGCCTGGGCACCTTGACCTCCTGGCAGCCTCTCTCCATCCGCTCCACCTTTTGACTCCACCTGCTCCCCGCCTGCGTCTCCGTGATGAGACACGGGCGGCTCCGTGTCAGAGCTGATCCAGGGGTTAAACTCGCAGTGTCAGACGCGCGAGATGGACTGATGTGTTGACAGGAGTGACCTTGGACATTATTGTGGGAGTCCAGCCTCGTCCGTTCCCAGGGCTGGAGCCAACGCCACCCCACCACTGCCACACCATCAATCATCATTAAAGATGCTGCCATATCCCTGCTACAGCTGCCTTGATTCCTACACAGACATGATTCTGCCACAGTTTCACTGTGAAACTGAACTGAGTTCCTCTCTGATTCTGATTCTGCAGTAGTTGGTCCCCTGTATTTGCCAACAACCCGCAGTATATGGCAGCTCTAACCTGCAGAGATGTTTGATTTAACAAAAAAAAGGATATATATTTTCTATTAGTTAACAAAGATTTTGTCCCAAAATCTTGTCCCCCCCCCCCCCCAGTTTCTCATGTATTTCTCCATAGTTTTGTTGATCCAGTGATACAGTATAATCACTTATCATTGTGTATGGTATGGGATAGCAGTACCAAGGAAGCCCCTGTGTTCATTTTGGAAGTAAGTTTTTTATGTATATATAAATTGCTCTGTCACTTAAAAACCATACCTGATACAAATTTATAATAACAGATTCAAATTCAGCATAACTAGGACTATAAACCCCACTTATTTTAGTTTGTGGGATGAAAAAAAATGTAGATATCCTGTGCTTAGCTTGAGTTATGCTATTTACATTCTAGTGCCAAACTTGTACTATAACAAAAGGGCAGGACTGATATTAAGTTAATGGAGCAAGGAGACCCCGCTGGTAACACCCATATGGTAATATAATAATAACAATACAAAAGCTACCCGTGTGACTTGTGCACCCTGTCTTATATCTGCAGCGAGAGTGCGGTTCAGATGTGTGCACCGGCTGTCGCACGGCACCTGACAGTCACCTGCTTTTTTAGTTTTGGATTGGATGCAAGCAACGGCTCAGGGATTGAAAGTTAAGCATCTTCCTTTGCGGTGCTTGCGAGATGCTCGCCAGGCACCAAAGGGGGTTAAAGCAAGGCTTGGCTGAGAAGGGCAGGGCCAACAGAGACACACAGCACACAGCTCCAAATGCAAAGTTTCTTAAAGCGTTGCGTTGAAGCTTAACAAGGCGACTGAGACACGGACAAAGCATTTGGCTTTTCCCCCTTTCTTTTCTTTCTGTCTTTCTTACTTTCTTTTTTTGTTTGCATCCTATGCAACTAAGTATGTAAATAGCCATCTTAACACCTGACGCTATTTTGAAAAGCGCTTAGTCCCTGAGGATTTTCAGTGTGTGAGGCAATTTACCCATGAACAGGTGCAGATTTAATGCTTTCATACAGTTACAACAGATTTTTTACCTTCAGACAGAAGCATTTTGTGTACCCCTTTTTTGTACACCATCTTCCTTTCATGCTTACTTTGAATTGATGTAACTTTTCTAATTAAACTTAGAGGAAAATGTTAATTACTTAACAAGGTCACCTCTTTCACCAAATTTTGCCATTGCTCACCTATACTGTTTCATCCCAGGTCTTCTACACTTTTACAGAGAGTTGAAGTGCAGTGTTAATAGTCTGTCTTAAATCCCATTTCAGTTTATTCTTCAAGTTCTATATCTATCTTGTAAGGAGGAATTACTGTGGTGTTTTGCTATTCACAATTGTAGTATACAAGGCTGCTAGCTGGGGATAGATAGATAGATAGGTAGGTAGGTAGGTAGGTAGGTAGGTAGGTAGGTAGGTAGGTAGATAGATAGATAGATAGATAGACAGACAGACAGACAGACAGACAGACAGACAAATAGATAGATAGATAGACAGACAGACAGACAGACAGACAGACAGATAGACAGACAGACAGACAGATAGATAGATAGATAGATAGATAGATAGATAGATAGATAGATAGATAGATAGATAGATAGATAGATAGATAGATAGATAGATAGATAGATAGATAGATAGATAGATAGATAGATAGAGAGGGAATGAGAGAGGGGGAGGTGTAGGTAACTAAATATGGATGGTTCCTTCATGCCAGCGAGGTAGGTAACTTACAGTTTACATCAAAACATACTAAGGAAGCACAATATTAAATGATATGTTGTCAAAAGTGTTATTCCCGTTTGTTTCTGAGCTTCAGTGGTTAAGGTACTTGACTTGTCATTGGAAGGTTGCTGGTTCAAGCCCCATCACTGCCAAGTTCCCGCTGTTGGGCCCCTGAGCAAGGCCCTTAACCCTCAATTGCTCAGGTTGTTCTCAGTCATAATTGTAAGTTGTTTTGGATAAAAATGTCAGCTAAATGCCGTAAATGCAGTGTTTGCTGGAGAAAGGTGTAGGCCCCTTATTGAGCTAGTATGGAAATGGACACTGATTTAATAGTTAAGGTTTTTTTCTTAAGGTCATATATCAGTTCAAGAAGTTAAGTTTCTATTATCAGCAACAGCAGACTTTGGAAGCGTAAGCCTCATTGTGTTGCAGACTGTATGTGAAGGTTTGGTAATGCAAAGTCTACCAGAAATCACAGTGCCATCCTGATAAGTATGACCTTCCCACGGACCCACTGAAAGCCGACATCTGTATCCCTGGGGACATAGAGTTGACTCAGCACAATATCTAAGATGATCTGCATCAGAAAGGTTGTGCATTTTAAGGCAGTAGCCCATGTCAGATATGGGCATTGAAAAGCAATATGCCTAATGCTATTGTGAGATGCTTCTGGGGTCTAATGGCGCTATTGATTGCTGTTGTACTGACTGAAGCCATGTTGTTTCCAGATGCATGCGCTGCCCTCTCTCCTGGATCTGCCTGGTATGGTTAGGTGCGTTAGGATGGGGAATCCCGCCAGGGAGACGGTAGGAATCTGAGGAGGGGGTGGGAGTCATGTGGTGACCTCATTCAGGTCTCCTATCTTGTAGTTACCCTGGCTTCAGCCTCAAAATGCATCAGTCTATTTATCTAGCTAGTTCTCTCTCTCTCTCTCTCTCTCTCTCACACACACAAACACACACACACACACACACACACACACACACACACACACACACACACACACATTGTTCCCAAACTCAATCTGTCTCTCAGCTCCCCACCAGCCTCTCTGTCCCCCTGGCTAAAGAGATGCAGAATGACAATTATTGAAAACACAATTAAAATCTGTTAATCAGATTATTTGTACTGGATAAAGCCTTAGGATGACATTGAAAGCTTTTCCCCCATGCCCTTGTCTCTGTAAAAATTAAAAATATGTTGAATATGATATATGGCCATGCTAATGCTCCAAGTTCCAGGACAAATCAAGATATAGATTTTTTTTAAGAAAAGCACAAGAGATCAGTTAGGAAAAGGAATTCTGAGAGGACAGCATTGAACCTTGAGGGAGATTATTAATTGGTGTTAGCAAGGCTGTCCATGAAGTAACTTCCCAAATCAAACAGCCTCTGTTTCCGTCTCTTATTTGCAGTTAATGTGCCTAAAGGATTGTTTTGTTTTGTTTTGCCTTTATAGCTACCTAGTGATACCTGCCTGGTGATACCTACCCTGTGAAACCTACCTAGTGATACCTGCCTAGTGATACCTACCTAGTGATACCTACCCTGTGAAACCTACCTAGTGATACCTGCCTGGTGATACCTACCCTGTGAAACCTACCTAGTGATACCTGCCTAGTGATACCTACCTAGTGATACCTACCCTGTGAAACCTACCTAGTGATACCGACCTACTGATACCTACCTAGTGTTACCTACCCAGTGAAACCTACCCAGTGATACCTACCTAGTGATACCTACCCAGTGAAACCTACCTAGTGATACCTACCTAGTGATACCTACCTAGTGATACCTACCCAGTGAAGCCTACCTAGTGATACCTACCTAGTGATACCTGCCTAGTGATACCTACCTAGTGATACCTGCCTAGTGATACCTACCTAGTGATACCTACCCAGTGATACCTACCTAGTGATACCTACATAAGAACATAAATCAAATCATTTTTACTCCTATAGGCACACATGAATGTTCAGATTGTAAGATCCAAGTGCCCTTCCAAATGCATGTCAGTCATTGACACAGTGGGTAGAGAAACAGACAGAAAACCCTGCAGACCTCAGCTGGGTATGTTTGGCTTTAAATCCATGCTTTATTTGAAGCAGATGGTAATTGCATATTGTGGAACAATTAAGATATTTAGCATCAACGGGAATAAGCCAGGTCAAGCTCTCTTGCCCCCTCTCCCACTGCCATCAAATCAGCCTTTTTCTCTCCCCCCCCCTTCCTATCTCTCTACATCCATCTCTCCTTGTCTCTCTCTCTCTCTCTCTCTCTCTCTCTCTCTCTCTCTCTCTCTCTCTCTCTCTCTCTCCCTCTCTCCTTTTGTATTTATTGCTATACTTATTTCTGCTGAAAAGCCAGTCTAGTTCATTTGCTAGTCAGCTGGGCAGAAAGGCCAGCTTCTCTCTCGCTTTTATTAACATCATGGTGTGCACAACAACAGTCACGGAATCTATTATTCATTAAGTGTAACCAATATAAAATTTAAAACAGTGTGTGTGTTTTTTTTTTGTCAAATTATGTAAGGTCAGCATAATTTTCTGCCTATTACTAATATCTATATCATCTTTGCCTTAGTCAGCTCTATTTAAATATGCAATCATTTACAGCTTTTGACTATATGTGTGTGTGCTCCCAATTTCCAATATTCTCTACCACACTTTTTATGCTGACATCAATGGCAAGCTATTAAAGACAGTATTTCATTATTGGTTCCTCGTCCCCAGTGGTTATTTACAATCCTATATATACTAAGCACTGATATTAAAGGAGACCATTTTAATGAGGTGCTATCTGCCTTAGCAATATGTCTTTCTCCGAATGAGATTGTGTTTAAAGATTTTATCAAGAAATGGCTGTTCGCTGGGGTTATGTTTTGTCCATGAAATATGCATTTCATATCTCTTTCATTTCATTAACATAATTTAATTTGTGCTTTGCATTCTGTGCATAATACATATTTGATTTACAAAACAAATATTTCCATTAGAAAATGAATTTCATGCAGGCAAAAGGCAGAACTGAATGATGTATTGTAAGGAAATAAGAAAAAAAGGAATTGTATTATCCTCTGTCTAAAAAAACAGCGCCTTGGCATGGAAAAAATACTCAATAGACATGTGTGTGTATGTGTGTGTGTGTGTGTGTGTGTATGTGTGTGTGTGTATGTGTGTGTGTGTGTGTGTGTGTATGTGTGTGTGTCTGGGTATGTGCATTTATATGTGTATTTGTGTGACTGTGTTTATAGATGTGCATATACGTCTAGGGATATGTGCTTATGTGCAAGTGTGTGTCTATGTCCTCAGTATGCAAATGAACACTGGAATAGCTATGGAGGCAGAGAGTACATTGCATTAAGTTTAAAGCAATATAACTCAGATTGATTTACTTGGCTGTTGTGCCTGCCTGTTCTGTGTGTTAGCTAAGTGGAAACGTGGTAGGGTCTGCTTTTATTATCAATAAAATATCGAGTATATTATAAAGATATATCTCTTTGTTCAATAGCACAAAAGAAGAGCACCCATCCATTTTAATTTGGTGTCATTTTTTAAGAGGAGGCTGGTCACACTGGAAAATACTTTTATTAAAGCAAATGCAGGTTAAAGTATTTCATAGCTTAGTACCAGCTGTACATCATAGTTGGTGTCACTGGCGTGATCCAGTGCTTCCCTGCATGCCCAGTTGAAAACAGGCCTGTTCCTCAAACATCAGTTTTACGGCATATTAGTCACTTCTTTGGTGGCTAAAATCCTCTTCCTTCTCTTCCGTTTCTTTTTCTTTTTTTTTTTTTTTTAAATGCACACATGATAAATTATGTCCTTCCCTCTCCATTTCCTCGTCTTCCAAGGGAATGTTACTAGTTTTAATTAAAGGACTGCACCTTGGTAGTTTAAAGGCTATCAGTGGCTGCTTGATAAGTTGTGAGAGCTCAGGGCTTTGGATAACAAGAAGCATTTAAGCTGGCCCTAGTGAGTTCATATTAATTTGGCTTATCGCTTGAATAAAAAAAAAAAAAAAAAAAAAAAAAAAAAAAAAAAAAAAAACAGGTAGCATTGAGACAGATCCTGAGTTTAATGAGCTCGAAGCGTAAAGTCGGTGTCGGAGCACTCCATTTTTTTATTTTTTTTTTTTATTTCAAAGGAAATAGGAAATAACTTGTCTGAGCTAAAAGCCAAACAGTAAGATCTATGTTTCAGAGGTAACTAGTATTAGCAGGGATTTCAGGCTTGTCTGACACACTATGTGGAAGGGATGGCTTAAAACGGAAGCCCCAGGTATGTGAGAACTTACAGGGGCTTATACCTGTGATGCTGCCTTCGCAGAGAGTTAAGGAAGAACGATGAGGGAATCTTAGAGCTTTAAATATCTTTTTTTTCCCCTCTCTCTCCCTTCCGTTTCTCTCCCCATAGTTCTGCCAAATAGGTGATCGTCTGCCTGCCTGGCTAGCAGCCAAGCATGTCCTTGGAATCCATGACAGGCGTTTTTAAAGTTTGCTTTATAGACAGAGAGCAAGGGAGAGGGAGTCAGACAGACAGGGAGCGTCAGACAGACAGGGAGCGAGAGAGAGAGAGAGAGATGGAGATAGTGCTCTTGTTCTGAGGAGGTGATGAGAGTCTTAGGAAAGCTCTCGGTAAACTTAAGCCTCCTCACATCTCCGTTCTCGCAGCAGTTCAAACTCTCATCACACCAAATCCAGCAGGGATATGCAGATAAACTGAAGTATTAAGTGCAGTCATTCCAAGCAGGCCATTTGGTTTCTGTTAAGCAGAACACTTCTGTACTAAGTAGAGAAACATTAGTGATTACTCGGTTGACTAGAACAGCAGTACTTTTACTTCTCTGTGTATACCATATAACATTACATAGACAGTGGACTAGAATATGGCATATTTTCACAGTAATAAATGCATGTGTGACAAATCCAATGTTGAAGAAAAGGAAGAAAAAGTAATGTGTAAGTAACAAAAGAAAAAGAGACCCAAATAATCACACTGTTTGCCGCGCGTCTGCTGCATTTGTATTTAGCAGAGCCTTCAGGAAGCATGCAGCATGGTGTCGTAAATAAGTGTGCAAAGCTCGTGACCCCTCCCTTAGCAAATGTATCATCTCAACCCACATTTCAGGCAGCCACGAGTCCTGCTCTCTTTCAAGAGACATGGAAGCAGGTAACTAGCCTTGTTTGTTAACAATTGGAGGGAGGGAGCAAAAGGAAGAGGAGAGCAGAGAGGAAAATCAATCTAATACTGCAGAACTATCAGATCATATGAGATGATGGATTCCTGGTCCCAGCATTCAGCCCCTGTCTGCCGAGCTGTGCAAATCAATTCAAACAGACACAAAGAATAAACACACGTCACACCCTACAATAGGAAATTGAAGCAGAGCCTCCTTTTTTTTTTTTAAAAAAAAGTGCCACTACATATTTGTTTTGTGGATTACCATTCTGAAATGAAATTTGAACAGTTACTTAAAATAATATGCAAAAGATATTTTCTGTTTTTTGGGGGGTTTTGCTGTTTTATTTTTGCTGCCTCTGCCGCTCCGTGTTTGTCAGAGGGAGGGCCAGCACTGATACTAGTGTCAGTGTAAACACTGTGTGCATGTGTTGTCCTGGTGATTATTTTTCATAAACATTTTTGGGGGCCTTATCCTCGCTGCAGGAGGTTTAGATTTCATATTTTATTTGTTTTCCTGTTGTTGAAAAATGTTTTAACAGCTGCGGAATTGCGGCAGCTTTTATGATGGTCTGGTCACTTCGTGGTGGCGTGAAATATTCATATTCCAGGTTTAACCAGGTTTAACACATGTCTTTACTTACCCCTGCACTGACCTAAACATGCAACTGGCTCTAAACATTTAATCCTGGATGCTGCAATGTTGGCTCTTTACATACATACATAGTGCATGTGCAGAACTGAATAAGTCACTGTGGAGATCGGTTATAATGCTTTATGCCTTAAGTGCGGCCCATCTGAGGCAGGTGCGGTTTGGCCTACCTGGGCGTTTCGTTAGGAGCAGGTTGACAGAGCTGCTCATGCTGGGGATGGCCACGGCCTCTGAAGCCGCCCACAGCCCTCGTAAGAGCCTGTTCATCGCAGCGCGTTCGCTGGACGCTATCTCTAAGTCCTTAGGACCCTCCCCCCCACGTAATTGGAGAGATTCTTGTATTGGAGTGTGAAGGGCGGAGAAACAAAAGCGGTTTGGGCGGGGCTTTTCATCCTCTGCCTAGCCACGGCGAGGCCGGGGCTGCCTTTGACTCCCGGCATCCCGGCAGGGCGGGAGCGAGGAGCTGGCCTTGTGCCGCGGGCGTTGGAGGGCATGCAGGTGCTGGCGCTCGGTGCCTAATGAGTGTTAATTAGCCCATTGAGGTAATCAGGGCCTTGATTGGTCCTGTGCGCTTAAGCAAACCACCACGTTACTTAGAGCACCAGTGGGATTGGGGCGTTTCAAGAGCAGTGCCCTGCTCTGAATATAGCACAGATTTATGGAAATAAGGTCAAAGCAGTGCCTTGATTTCGTACAGGAGACGTTTCTATGAACAATGAAATTTCATACAGGTGTTGTTTACGTTATTGATCTCGATGCGTGAGTTTTAATGCTGGGTTTTAAAAGCTTTTATATTTACATGCACGATAGGCTTCTCCAATTATGACAAGCTGTGTGCTGTCCATTGTTTAAGATGCTCAGTCACTTTCGGCTTTCAGCTGCGTTTGCTCGGATAAGTTGGCTCCGTTACTTTTCCCTCTTTTCTCCGGTATGAGCAGGAGCCCTGGGTCCATCTCTCACTCCACCCCTCCCTCTCCCTCCTCCACACTCAGCCCCCCATTCAAGCACCACTTGTCAGTGCCTATACTTCAGCAACCCGCGTGACACACATCACCAGAGATGGACACTCCAGTCTTCATTCCCCCAATCGCCACGCGACAAAGACATCTGGACGATTGTCATGGACGTCACGGTCCCTGCTAGCTGACACCTCCCATGGGGCATCGGCAGGAAGGAGGAGGGGAGTCACTCAGGCGTGGTTTTGAACATTAGGTGAGCATCGACATGCGTGAAGTAGCAGGGTGTCTTTGCATGGCTTCAGGTTAATAGTCGGATAGAAATATCCCCCCTGGCAAAGCAAATCCTGTTTTAAGCCTTGCTAGCTCGTCATAGTGAATGTGGCTGTTGGCTCAGGGAGCAGTTCCAGATCTGGGCACCATGAACAATAGTGATGTGCAATTAGTTTTGGAATCAAACTACTCAATACACTATATCTACAATCTGTGTGTTTTCACAAAGCTGACATCCTCTGCAGGCTGATGGGATACATGGAACTCCACAAATTCATAAAATGAAAATAAAAGCTGATCAGAGGTTGTCATACTGAAAATTATTTCTGTGTCAACCTCTTCTTCCCTCCAGAAAGTCATAGGTCAACAAAAATAAAGAAAAAAAAGAAAAGAAAAAGAAAAGAAAATTGTGATAAGGAACTAAAGGTTTGGAGTGATTTACTGTCATACTGTCATTTCAGATTAAGGCTGGTTTATACTCATCGGTAAGCATTTGAACTGCTTCTGGGTAACATTTCAATACAGTGATATACAGCATGTGATTACCCTCTAATTCAATTGTGCTGTAATCACATTGCTGTAATGGTCTTTATTTGGGACCCCAATTTATAGTTTTCCCAGAAATCATTAACCAATTTAGTCTTGAAATCAGCTATGAATATGCACGTACTCATGCACAAACATGTGCGCATGCACGCACACACACACACACACACGCAGAGACAGTGGTGCTACGATAGACCATCCGAAGCCCCAGCTGGTTGAGATGGTGGTGGCTATGGCAGGAGGACTCTTGTGAGATTCATGGGTAAACAGAGCAGATCCTGGCTGGGTTCTTTTGGCCATGGGCACGGCCCCGTTTGCCAGAGCTGGGATAAAGCTGCTGGAGTGGAAGTGCGTTCCTGCGACGCACCCAGAGCCGGAGCCTCGAGGGTTTGCATTAAGCTCGGCAGAGTTTCGCCAAATCTCCCCGTGAAGCGCTCTGTGACCAGCGCAGAGTTACACTCTGTAGAACAAACAAACAAGCAAACAAACAAAGAAAGCCCATGAAGTTGTGATTGTTTAGGTGAGTTGAGGCAAACTGTTCACAAGAGACTTCTCTGCGAGTCTTTGCACATCTGTCAGCTATTTTCTTTCTTCGTTCCATTTTGTAGATCATATCTGCAACACACATGACCTACACTGGTGATGAGTTTTTTGTTAATCCCTCGGTCATCTACAACATCTTCCTACACTAGGGATACGTCACGGTAACAGTGTGAACCTTAAAGACTGTAAAGCCTGTGTCTCAGTGGAGGCCCCTTCATGGTCACACTGTCACTGCGCATGGAGTGCCTTTTAGTATGATATCTGCTCCGTGCGTTTTAACCCCGGCCCTCCTTAGCTCATGCAGCCGGACCCTGGGGCAGTCCCAGAGTCTCAGCTCTCTGCTTCTTTAAGAGTCTGTGTGCACAGCCTGGACTGAGGGGCTTCTGTGGCCATCCGTGGCTACAGCTCGCCGGACCCTCCACAGCCCCCCCTGCGCCCTGCGCCCCGCACCCCGCTGGGCTTTGGTGGGGTCATTAGCAAAGAAGTGCATTGTGTTTCAGGACCGTGCTGTGCTAATGCTTCTGTTCCGTGCTGTGCTAATGGCATGTCGCTTGCACTGTGGAGTACCACTGTCATATTTACACTGTAACATATAACAGACATCACATTTCTGATAATGATGCCACTGTCCAACTTATCATCTGTTCAAAAGTACTTATGTGATGGAAACACAACATGGCAGTTGCCTCAGCTGCTCTCTCTCTCTCTCTCTCTCTCTCTCTCTCTCTCTCTCTCTCTCTCTCTCTCTGTGTGTGTGTCCGTCTCTCCCTCGTACACACACACACACACACACACACACACACACACACAACACACACATATGCATGCACATGCACTCACATACATTCTCATACACAAAACAACTCAGTAAAACACACAAAAAATGGGAACCTCTGAACCACTTGGCCAGCGCCAGCCAACAGCCCAGTGCTGACTGGCTGCCTGGGTGTCACCGGCTGATAGCCAGGCTTTAATGGAAAAGCTCAAGCCCAGCCAAAGAGTGGGAATTGTTCCTCTGATAAAGTTATATGTTCAGCCTTGAACAACTGGGAGATAATGTTTGGTCTCATTATAATTCCCAGTGTGTTTAAACAGGCAGCCCAGAATGCAAACAAAAGCAGATGAAATTTGAAAACTATTATCAATATTGCAGATAGCGGATGCCCTTTCCAATCAGAAAAAGCATATCTCTTGCAGCAAATTTATGGTTGACTAGTTCATTCGTTTCTATTAGCCTGTTGTATGTTTCTCTTTTCCTCATATATATTTATGTGGAATTTATGGAAAGGCCAAGCAAAGCGCCATTAGATATTGCCTTAATTCACTAAGCCAGGCAGCTAAAGGTAGCCGGGTACATTTAAAAGGCATTAGTTTGCTCTGACTGATATTTTTCTGAGCTCTTTCCAAAGGACCATTTGTCAGGTGCCCCGGCCACTGTCCAGCACATTTGTTGCACTTGTGTCTGTGTGTGTGTGTGTGTGTGTGTGTTCCTTTGCGTGCAGTCCTCACCACGCACGACAGTAGCCTCTGCACATGCCACTCGACACATTCTTTGGGTCTCTTAATAGCAAGCTGCTGGAGCAAAATAATTGTCATTTTCCAGCCAGTGGGTCTAAAGTCATACAACATAATGAAATGTCTAAAAAAGAGAGAGGGAGGGGGCTGAGCAGACAGACAGCAGGCTACATCAAATACTGTGCTATCTGAATAATTTAGTGGAGCCCATGATGTTGGGGGGGGGGGGGGGGTGTAGAGGGTTTTGGGGTGTGTGTGAGAATGCCTGCAAAGTGAAATGTTTAAGCATCGTTTATGTCCACGCCAGTGTGTGTTTGTGCGCACCAAGGCATCTATCTAGTTTCCCCTAATACAATGATCAATAAAAATCCAGCCGGACAGATTGGGCTGCTAGCAGAGGCAGCAGCCTGAGGTCTGTGCTCCTGCACTAAGTGCTCTGGGACGGAGTGATAGGTTGATTTAAGCTCGGGTGACTACAAGTAGAGATAAATGTCAGTGATGCTTGTCTCTCTCTCTCTCTCTCTCTCTCTCTCTCTCTCTCTCTCTCTCTCTCTCTCTCTCTCTCTTGCCTCCCTTCTCTTTTTCCTGGTCCTCCAGCAGATCCATCACTTGCTATTGAGGATAATGAGCAAGGCGTGGAGGTGAACATTTTACAGAGGGCTGACCTTGCCCACAGAGGGAGGGAGAGAGAGAATGAGAGGGAGACAGAATAAAAGAAAGAGAAACAGAATAAGAGAGAGAGAGAGAGGCAGAGAGAGGAGGGGAGATGAGGTCCAGAGTCTCCCGAGGTGTCTGACCTGTATAGGAGGCACAGCACAGGTGAGGAATGGAGATCTCCCCACACAACACTAAACTCTAGAAAGTACTCAGAACTTCATACATGCACCATTCATGCACACACATGAACTGTATGCAGGAACATATGTGTCATGTCTAATGCATTGCCAAAGAAAACCACCAATGTGTGCCATGAGAACTAGGAGGCAGACACTCTAATGGAGACACAGGTTCATTGGGAGTGAAGCAGTTTAGGTGCATCTGCAGAGAGCTGCCTGCTCCTGGTGATATACTGGAGCCAGGTCCTAGTCAAGGCTGACATATAACATCCAGTGCTGACAGGATCCCCCCCCCCCACACACACACACACATGCACACGTGCACACACACACAAACTCAGGGAGATCAGAATGTGCACAGACACACGCACAGAGTGCCTTGTTGATCAGTCCAATTCATAGCATAATCGCTTCCATTGTTCCATTGTGAATATATGCAGTACTGGTTAAAACACAACTCTCTGGATGGAATATAAAGTCTAAGCAGACCTATATCAGAGAGGCACCATAACCTAGAATCAAAAACTAGGTCTAATCATAAATGGCTTTCACATGCAGTG
>NC_137519.1:9860000-9922500 GCF_041902795.1 Electrophorus electricus
AGAGATGTTTGTGAAGCACGCATGTGAATCTAAGTGTGTTTTTGCGTGTGTGTGTTCATGTAAAAGTGACTGTGCATGCATGCGCATGTATGTGTGCACGAACTCCCATGATCTGTAAGCAACACTTGTAATAATAAACCACTGTGCATCAACGAAATGCTTCATTTTAATACTAATTACACGTAGCTCGGTGCAACTCACAAATAATGTGACAATCACTTTGGCCTGGAGTACTGTATTAAATGCAAAGTGGAGCTAAGGGCAAGAGCAGTCAATATGAAGTACCAGAGTCCAAACCCCCACACCTCATTACGCCAATTGTGAATGCTAATTCTAGTGGGTTTATTAGTTAGAATTAGGTAGAGAATGTGTGAGAGAGAGAGAGGTTGGGGGGTGGGGGGGGGGGCATTTTCATTGTGCATTACCGGGGTTGGCCATACCTGGTGACTTGCAGCCAATGGCTCTCAGGAAGGAGACCAGGAGGGGTTCAGTCTCTGAGTGGCTATTGTCTAAGTCATAATTATATTTTTATTATAACCATGCTCCAGGCCTTCTACTCCGTACAAAGCAATTTCCAGTAAAGAGCGCTACAAGGGGAAAGTGTTTACATACAAAATGGTAAGAATACACTAACAGCATTTGGTGTTAATAAGCTATAATCACTCACCTAATTTAATCTGGTTGCCATGGAAAACAAATGCCACTTGAGGTCTATGAGTAGGTGGGAGAAAACAAGAGTGTACCGAAGGTGTGCCCTGGTCTTTAAAAGACTTGATGAAAAACAATGAAAGAAAGGTAACACTGCATGTTCACTTATAACTCGAAGACACCTGCCTCGTCTTTTCCCCTGTGAATGCGTGTGTGTGTGTGTGTGTGTCCAGTACAGCCGCCAGTGCTGTCAGCATGGTTGTGCTCCTCAGAAATCAGAAAATTGAGCAGAAATTGGCCTAATTGTACGGAATGATTGATGCCAGTGGAAACCACATTAAAAACACAAACCGCACTTCCTGTTTGCCACACACTATTCTCGGAACAAATTTACTCCCCAGAAGACCGAAGGTCTGTGCTTTTAACCGCATGGACGGGGGTAGGAAGGCACTGCAGCCTGCCACAGACGTCTGCCTTCTTTAAATAATAACACAGAGGAACTCTGACCAGCTGTGTGGGCTTATGTGTGAGTGTGTCTGAGTGTGAGTGTGTGTATGTTTCTGTCTGTTCATCTGACTGACAGGTGTAGATATGGATGAGTATCCATCTCCGTAGCTGAGAGCAATGAGCGTGGTGAAAGGTGTGAGGTGATCATGAGATTCAACTGCACACACACACACACACACACACACACAAAAGGGGTTCTAATAAGCTGTGTTTCATTCATAGCACACAACAGATGCAAAAGCGAATTCGTTTAAGAAGCAGACATATCCTGAGCATCTGTAGAGACATCAGAGCAGTGCTCTGCTCCTGAAAAAAACACAGTCATTGTAATATTATTTTATTGCCAAATGTTTGTTTTTCCTTTTTTTCTATTCCACCTTAAGTCAGTCTTATGCATGTAAGTGCAGTTGATATGATTATAAGAAGAACACTGCCCTCTGAACACAAGTTTCAGATGGCAGCTTAGTACAAGCCAAGTCATGATACACAGTTAATGTTCAATATATGGTTTCTCCAGGTTTTGCAGTAACTCCCGCTGGTCAACAGTCCCAGACCTGCGTGTCTGCCATATGTCGTCTACTGGGCAACGCGTTGCCTGGCTTTCTGAAGCTTTCTCTTGGGTGAAAACAATGAACAGCAGCTTCAAGTTAATCAAATTCCACATTCATATCTACACACACACACACACACACACACACACACACAAACACACACACACACACACACACACACATATATATATATATATACACACATCAACAAAATATATATATATACATCAACAAAAACCAAACCAACGAAAAATCCCCAACAAGACATAAAAGGGTCTGACAGGACAGCAGGAGGAAAACAGCATTAAGACTTTTGACCAGGACTCTGGTTGGTTCCTGCCTCCACCTTCCCAGATGCCTATCAGTATATACAGCAGGGCCCCCTGGGTCTGCGCTGTACACTATGGCCATTTATGCATTTTCGTAATTATTATTTCCAGAAGAGTCATTGGGGTCTTCAATAAGGAAATGTAAGTGAGGGGCATTTAAAATGGCTTTTAAAGCATGTGGGAGAGTGGGGGTTCCTTTCGGAAATAATTGTGTCAAACTGCTTTTCACCTTTTTGCCAATCAATATGCAGGTTTATTCATAGGTGGACGACCATCCATCAAAAGGCAGTGCTGCTTTTTAATATACATGCTTGCATTTTAATGGGCTACTTTAGCAACAATGTGGTGGGCAACAATATGACGACGTGTAATATTCCACACAAAATGATGATCCGGAGGCCTTCACAGGCAAGCCTGCTCAGACTAGCAGCTTCTCATCTGTTTCTCTGTCCTTCCTCAGTACACACACACACACACACACACACACACACACACACACACACACACACTCTTATCCTTCAGTTTGCTGTTAAATGATGGCCTCAGTCAGCATTTGTTACATAACAGTCACTTTGTTACATGGATCGTGAATGATTTAAAACAAGATTTCATGCACGCTTTCATACTAAATCATTCTCATTTTTTCCAATTTTAGATGCACAAACTTAGAGAACAATCAAAATTTACTTCTTTTTACAATTAAGCCTCTAAACAGGACTGGAGACATAGAAGTCTATTCATTTTCCTGCTGATTAAAATTATAGCCACACACATGGGGCTTTGGGGTTTATATATTAAATAATGCATTATTTTATAATTATATAGAATATATAGATTTTTAAATAGGATACTGGGCAAAACGGTGGTTTTAATTAGATCACTGTGTAAAATATCTCCAGGGTATGATAAAACAATGTTAAATATCTCACAAAGAATGTAATATATGTTCAAACAGATAATGACACAAATAGGTTCTTATTTCATTGAGGATGTTTCTTTTTCCCCCTGAAACACTGTGCTTTGTACTTATTAAATTCCACAGCCTTATTTATAAATGAATCTTGGGAGAACACATTAAAATGCTAACTATGACATAAAACACTGTTTTTCTTCCCACTATAAATGTTTACTTATATACCTTCCTAACATTTGCTTAGCTCATCACATATTCACTTCTTCGTAACATGTAAACATGTTGTTTGCAGACCATGTGCGTTACGTTAAGCCATCGTGCAGTCCCGCTGCGCCTAGCCAAGCTAAATGGCCAAATGCGAATGATCAGAAATAACGGCACTGGGGCCGTCATCTCGGAAGGGCTTCGACACAATGGGAATCTTCCTGTTCCTTCTACCATTTACACTCCTCATTTCATAATCATGTTATACAGCTGGTCTTCAGACAGCAGCTGCTCTGGGATAATAATAAGTAAAAAACAGGCCTGCGTGTGCGACATAAACTTTAATATTCACGCCTCGCGACAACGCGTCAGCAGTTGTACGTGCAAACCAAGATCGCAAATCTGCACTGGTTTGCGCATAAACAAAGCGGAGTATTTGCACGGTCTGACACACCTCAGTCTTGGGTTCAAACAAAGTGGAGTATTTGCACCATCTGACGCACCTCAGTCTTGGGTTCATTCATGCACACACGCTTAATAAACAGTCTAAGGAGCTCACTGAGAGGCTGATATTCAGGCAGAGATGAGCTCAGAGCAAAGATTATTCACCAGCTTTTAAGAGCACTTGGCAGGAAAAACACTGCCTCTCCGGCGAGCGCAATAATAGGAGAATTAAAACTGCTCCAAAACGCATGACTTTACCGAGCAAACAATGCCTGCAGTCTTCTTGAAAATTACAGCGGCTAATTTGAAATGAAACACAAACAGTTGCGTGTTTGTTTCAAACCTCTATTATGATTCTGTGCATAGATCCCACGCCCCCTCCTCCTTTGCTATATATATACTATGTAAATGCTAGCTGCAGAAGTCAGATACATCAATGAATGTTGACAGCTGAATTATTAGCATAGCTGAAAGCATCAGTCTTTTGTTTTAACCCAAGAATGGAGCATTTTTAAAACTCACAATGGCTCTAATCAAATTCTCAAGGTTGTTCAGTTTAGCATTGTATTAGTTTAATAGTTTCTGGTTCGCCGTTGACGTTAATGACACATTCCTATGTAAATATAATGTGCCTCTGAAAAGCCATCAAAACATTTTAGGGTCCAATGAATGCGGTTTCATTTCAGTGTTCTTTTTTTTTCCTTTCCCTGAACGAGAAATCTCTTTTTATTTAGCAATCTCAGCTGCATTTACAGAAATAATAAGAAGACTGGATTGATTAATGAGGAGTTTTAAAGAGTGATGCAGTGCATTCGAACAAATAACTTGGGGAAAATGGCAGGCTGGATGGGGGGAAAAGGTTGCTCTCTCTCTTCCTTTCTCCCTCTCTCCTTCATTGGCACTGATTGACTCCCTCCAACGACCCCCCCCCCCACCCCGCTCCACCCCACCCCACCCCCTGTATGGCTTTGGAGGCCTTTGGCAAAGACCCAGCCTCCATTATGGGGAGATGATAAAATGGCACATATTCTCACTTTTCAAAGACTGATGAAACCATTTAGAGTAATATACTAGAATACATTAAGGAATCCTTCATTTTGGGGAGCCTGCTAGCATGTCTGTGTATAAAAAGATCCCGATATGTGGCAACGACATTTAGAATCTGTGGTATCTCCAGTCTTGACTTCCCAGCTGAAATATCACATGGACCTTTTTTTTTTTTTTTTTTTTTGATCACTTGTTTTGTGTTTGTCACTGAGTGATGTTTTACAGTGAGAGAACTGCTCGGCTATAAACACGTAAGTTTTCCCCCCCCGTAGTAAATAATTCCCACTCCTGCCTTCTCCACTCCGCTTTCCTGTGCAATCCTGCCAAGGCCATGGAGAGTTAATGGTAAATTTCTCCTTCAGTACAAGAGAAAGTGAGAGGGGTGTGAGGGGATCTTTAGACAAGTCAATGAGGCGTCCCTGTATTTATCTTAAAGGCTACAGAAATGGTCGTCGGCATGTTGGCGCTCAGTTCAGGCCAGTAGCTTTTAACGTTCACCTGTGCAAAATATCGCCTGAGAATTCCCATGGGGAGAATAGTGACCCTGCCATTTTCCTTGGCCCTGCATGGTCCCACGCTGTGCTGCGCCGGGGGACCGGGAGTGTCTGAGCGGAACTGAAGTTGCTCTGGCTTTCTTGCTTGCCTGCACTGTTGCCTTGTCTTGCTGAAGGATGTTGGCTTGGTGGTTCATGTGTAGCGAAGTTGCATCCCGGGCATAATTTACTGTGAGAGTAATTCAGCTCGCGGAATCAAAGTGTGGGGCGAGGGTCGAATACATTCAGCATGCAGTCATTTATTCATATGAGAATCATTATTGATTTATTTTATTGGTTTCCTGAGGTATCGTGACAGGGAGGGGAAGGAATGTGGATGGAATATGGATGGGATTTTAAAGCAGGCTTAAACGACACGTTCACAGAGAAGGGCTCAGTGCAGAACCCTTTGGAAAGCATGTTGATTAGATGATCTGACCTGATTTTGCCACTCTCTGACTTTCCTCAAATGAGGCGGCTGATTTGGAGTGCACAATCACCGTCTTTTATTGGTCTGATATGTCGTCATGTGAACCGCCAAATTTGCTTTTCAGCTAACACTGAACATTCACCCGTAATCATGACATGTTTCAAGACACTGTGGACCCACAAATCACACAAAGTGCTCCAAAGGCCTGGAGGATATGATAACCCCTGACTCTTGCCCACACTGGTCACCAAACCTGGCTTGGTTTGCCTTCCCTGGCTGAGATGTCTTGTGCCTCTTAATATTTCTTAATATCTAAGCCCTGTCCTTTGCATTGTAATGCAGACAGATGTGTAGCCCACGAATGTCCTCATATCATGAGATCTGTCTTTGAAGCTGTAAGGCCTGGTGTACGATGAACACTGGAGGAGCACTGCCTGCCCTTTAGGGCTTCCCCTCCTCTCATGGTGGGTTCTTCTCCTGACTTCAGGCTGCTAGTGTTGCCTTTGCATTGCCCACTGGGGGATTCAGGCCCAGGCCCCAGTAAATCTGCTCTGTGGCAGTTTACTGTGTGAAGCACTATATAAATAAAATTGAATCGAACTGAATATTAGGGAAAGACACTCTCATTGAAATAAGACTCCTCAGAGTATGTGATTCCTGTAAACAGAGGTGTGTGTGTGTGTGTGTGTGTGCGCGGGTGTGTGCATTTCATGTTTATTCTGATACATTTTTTCCCCTCATTGTCGTCATCCTTGTGCTAAAAGCGTGTCACACTCTCTCGCACAGAGAACAATCTGATTTGCGGGAATTGAGAGGAACAAAATAATAAAAAAATACAATAAGATGAATTTCCACCATTTTAATTTACAATACAAAGTGTAAAAATAAACAGTGAGGACTTAATTTAGCGCGCTTTTCAGGCGGAACACCTAATCCGCTCCCGTCCTCTCCCAGTGCTCGGGGACGGGGATTTTCCACAGGGAGGCTGTGGCCTCGTCTTGGGGGAGATAGGTGGGCAGAATGGAGGGCCATTTTACGCTGAGCATATCACCCCCAGGGCCCAAAGGAGCCCAGGAAGACACACACACAGACACACACACAGATTGCACGCAGGCGGCAAAGCGTGCACGCACACACACACAGCTGCAGCCGCACACTAATCGGCCAAACAAGCAGGCAGCACAAGCGCTCGGAGCAGCGGAGAAACAAGCAACTTAAGAGCCGCGGCAGAGGAAAAAACAAAGAAGACAGTTTGTTAGACACGGATTGGAGTGTAGAAAAAGAACTTAAGGAACAAAGGAGGACATGAATAGGTGAGGAAGTAAAACTGGGACGGCACAGCCACTTTGCCCCAAAGGGACCTGGACGACTTAACCCTTTCTGTGCTGGCCTCTCCACACTGGTGCTCGTGGACGCAGCATACTGTAACCTGGTGTCAGTGGCCATGTATAGTTTTAAGTCAGGACTGATGCAGGGTAGGCAGCAGACTGTTCTCTTTTTTTGCCTGCAGATATGGTCCATACACTCAGCCAAAAGCCTTTGAAACTCCAGAATACACACACACACACACACACACACACACGCACGCACACACATACACACGCGCACGAACGCACGCACGAACGCACGCACGCACGCACGCCCACACACACACACACACACACACACACAATTCTGAGGAGTCTTTGTTTATATTATGGAGGCTTGATACCTGCTACTCACCACAGGACAGCTAGAATGTTATTATATCCATAACCTGTACGTTGTGTGTGTCCATGTGTCTCCCTAGGCACATGTGCCCTATCGGAGGGAGAGAAAAGAAAAAGAGAAGTTGGAGAAAAGACAGACTCTTACTGAATGAGAGAAGAAACATTGGAAGAGAGAAATGAAAAAAAATCAGGTCACTTTAAAAAGGTCACCTGCCTCCTGATGTATTTTTTGGAAACCACAGTTTCCCATAGTTACTGTAGTTCAGCACGAGTGTAAGTCTGGTGGCAGCTCCATCCTGTGGCTGCCTGTGGCCAGCCACAGTCTCCTCACTGTGCAGGATTTCAGAGCTGACATTTAAAGAACAAATACAGAGCTCGAATGGGTGGCACATTCACGCATTGTTCTGCTTAAGATAAAACTCCTGGTTGTGTGGAAGCCTTTTCCTCGCTTCTTTTGTGTGTCTGCGAGGGACATTTACACACCCTGAAAAACAACATATACACACACACACACACACACACACGAGTGTGCACTTTCAGTCGAGTTTGGTCCAGTTCAGTATGTTGCACAGTGGCGTGCAGCCATTTGGAGAACGTTGTCGGTGTGCGCAGAAGCAGCCCCCGTGTCGATGGCCTGCGGCCTTATCTGACAAGACAGCAAGCTAAGCGAGGATTAGCATCTAGATCTGGCTAAGTGGACTTCGTCGAGGGCACAATAGCAGGCGCGTGGGGCCGTGCGTCTGCACAATCACAGAGGGACGTGGATGGAGCAATGACATTGCGGGCTTTCAGCAGAACGGACAAGGCAGGAGTGCGCCGAAGCATCGTGACGAAGTGTGCTCGCACAAAGCCACGCCCCGGTCACTGGCGCCCCCCCCCCCCCCCCGTTGGCTTGCTCCGGTTTCTTCTCCGGGCAGCGTGGACCAGCGCGTACACAGCGGAGTGCGGTGCGCGCGGGGCGGGGGGCTTTTTTGGTGGTCTGTCGCGTGGACGGCGCGTCGGGCCGCCACTGAGCCGTGCTTTCAGAACTGGCTAAGTGGCCCCCGGCTTCTTCTTTTTTTTTTTGAAGTCTTTCTTTGAAATAAGCGAGGCAATCCCCATTGGCCCAGGGATCATATTCTATTTACGTTCGCTTTGCCAGCGATGGAGCCTGCACTGGCCAAATTCACAAAAGAAGATCCACATTGGAAAATCCGGCTAATCCCTGACTGAAAGTTCATGCGTTGGCTTGGATGTATAAGCTCTGGCAGATTTTCCCAGGAAAGAGGAATAAAAAAAATAAAAAAGGGCATTGCGATGCCACAAACGAGGGATCTCGTTCGGTGAAAGGAAGCCACCCTTCGAGGCGTGCAGGCAATGTCAAAGTCAGACAGCATGTTCCCGCCGACTCCCTTCAATACACGAAACGAAAGAGAGAGAGGAGCGAGAGACAAAGAGGGAGAGAGAGAGAGAGAAAGAGAGAGAGAGAGAGAGGGAGAGACTCCATTCTGCTTCCTCATCCCGCCAAAAGTGAACAGAAGGGGAGGTCATTGTCTACAGTTTCACTGCCAAGAGGTCGCAGGGCGCAAAGATTCACATCAAAGAGGGAGGTGTTTGACAATTTCTGGAGCATGTGTCTATCTCGTACCTACACGTTCAGAAGTTAGTTTGTTCTGTGCATGTCTTTCTTATATGTGCAGCCCCCCAACCCCCACCCCCCGAAGCCCCCCCCTGACTTGACCCCCCCCCCCCCCCCCAACCCTTCCACCAGTTCCTCCCAGGGTGGGGGGCATGGCTGGAGAGCGAATCTTCACAGATGGCATGCCTGCTTGTCTTTAGGGGGAGGAAGCTAAACAAGCTTAAACTTTCTCATTTTCCTTTCGCTTTTTCTTCGGGCGAAAAAACTCTGGCCCACAACTTTCAAGGCCCTGGCGCACGCTTTATCATGGCCCACATGCAAGGGATGTGTGGGGTCCTCAGAGGATCTCCGCTTGGACGTCGGGCCTGTGTGTTCTCTGGGTCCGGCATCAACCAGGGCATCAGTAAGACACGAAACCCCCCCCCAACCCCCGACGCCCCCCAGAAAGCCTCGCAGCTTCATAACGTACATCTGGTCATGCGCCCCAGTCAGCCAGGAGAAGAAGGGCTCGGTCTGGGATTTGGTAAGGCGCTGTTTAGCTCGCTTCCTTCCTTTCTCTTGGCGAGCCAGCGACGGTCTCTTGGTTAGATGGATAAGGAGCTGTGCTGGTGAAAGTGATGGATTGTGGCTGAGGTTGGTGAGGCGCTAAGAAGCTTCTGAGGAGTTACGCGTGGGCTCTAATGGGGTAGACTTGTCAGAACCCCAGCGCTGACGCCATCTCTCTTCGTGCAGAGGGGAATGAGGCGCGCGCCGAGCTGCCGCGCGAGACTCTGGGCCGAAACGAAGCCGCACCGACCTCCTTCGGCTCACAGCCGCTGCCGCCACGTGCTGTTTTATAACCCTCCCCAGTTGCTCAGAGAAAGATGACTCTCTTCACTCGGCAGTTGAATGCGGGGGGGTGGGGGTTAGGGAACAAAAATACGTGGTGAGATGGTGTCTGTTTGTGTCAGAGGTGTGTGTGTCTGTGTGTGTGTGGGAGTGTCGTGTCTGTGGATAAGTGATGTGTGTTTTTAAGCGATTGTGTTAACCTAGAGATGAGAAGCACACACCTAGCGAGGGAGGCGAGCGGATGAGTGGCCTCCGGTTGTGGTGTTCTCCTCCTCTCCGCACTGACCTGCTAATAGAGCTCCATTACCACTCACCCCTGGGTCTTTAGGTCCACTCTACAGCGCTGTGTCGCTTCTCCTCTGGAGTGGCTTACGACAACCCCCTGCCACCTACTCCAGAGAGACGCAGTTCACCGGCAACCTCGGACCACCTGGGGGTCAGATGGCCAGCATGTTCGATTGGAACACCTGATACACATGGCCAAGCATTTCACTACCACCTCTAGTTACAGATTTACAGCAACATGCACAAATTTCTCACTCTGTCTCTCTTGCTTGCTCTCTCTCTCCCTCTCTTTTTATCTTGCTCTCTCCAACTACATCATGGTATCTGGGAGTGAAAATATAGATGTTTTCTCAAGGTCTACAGGCAATCAATGTTTGTGCTTTTAAATGCGATTGCCTTGGGCTGGGTTAGTGATGTATTGGGATGGGTTCTGTGCTTCTTAGCTGTGATGGTGGGATCTGTTGCTGTGCATCTTTACTGAGTGCTTCCTCCTATGTTGTGCCAGTTGATTTGATCATTTCAGCACAGGCAAGGCTAAAAATAGGAAATAGGCACTCTCTGATGCATGTGAGTGAATTTTGTGGAGAGAGTCCCATTATGTTTTGTAATAGATATAGTGCTTTTTGAGTGGTTTCATTATAGATTTACAATGCTGTCTGTCTTAGGAGAGAGGGTTATACAGGCATTAGGTTCACCTTCACCTCTGACTCTCGGACACAATTACTCACAGAGTTGTAATTATATGGCAAGATTATGGTGTTTTTAAAAAAATGATTGTGGTATTTAATACACTTTAAAAGTTGTATGTGCCCATGCAGGGAACAATTTTATAATATCATAATTAAGCTTAGAAAGGATTTATCATCAGTGTGCTTCAAGCATAACCTAATTCTCATTTTCATAAAAACATCTGTGAAATAGTCTGCATTAAACTCATTTAATGGTCAGCTAGAGTGTGTGCATGCGCATGAGGGTGTGTGTGTGTGTGTATGTGTGTGTGTTTTCCCCTGCAGACGTCCTCGCGCAGTGAACCCTAACTAACAGCTCCAAGAGAGTCAAGCAGCCTTTTAAAATGTCCTCTGCAAAACTTATTTAACTGACTTTGTCACTTGAATCAATTGAAAACGTATTGACATCGGCGGCAAATTGGGCACCAGCGATAAGGCTCGACATCCTTCCTCTCTCTCTAACGAAGCGCACTCGAGCATGAGGTGTGCCTGCGTAAATAATAGAGCCGTCCCCTCGCTCTTCGCTCCTCCTCTCCCACCCTCTCTCCCTACGTCTCTCCGACATTCACCTCTTACTCTCCTGACCGTCTGCGCGTGCATCTCTCGGCCCGCACCACGGCCTCCGCTTCCTGTCATTACCCCTCTGCTCCCCCTCTCCTCTCATTCTTTTCTGCCCCATACCCTCTTCCTGTCTTTCCTCGCATGTATCTCCTCTGATGCTTTTCCTCAGGCATGTGCGTGTTTATAAAAGAAAACTTTTACAAGATGCATGTCTCACAAGGGCTCAGTGTGAGTGGTGGAGCCCCGTGTGAGGAACAATACCACTGGGACAGGCACGCAGGCGTCAGGCAGGGAACCAGGCAGCGTCTGGCTGGGCTTGGAGGTATTTTTGCAGGTGCTGTAGAAAAGGACCCTTCTGCAGCCGTGTGTCTTGGATGGATCCTGACAAAGCCTCCTCTCTGGGTGCCAGATGGACCCATGAGTTCCCCGTGCTCTTACGCAGCTAAGACCTAGGCTTTTCTTCCCTCCCTCCTCTCCCTCTCCCTCTCTCTCTCTCTCTCTCTCCCCCTCTCTTTTTTTCACCACAAAAGAAAAGCGCTTTGGCTGAAAGAAAACCACAGCTGAATTTTATGGTGCCGCTTCTTTTGCCAAGCTGATTTTAGCAATTCAAAGGACGATGCGCATGGAATGGCTGTTTTGCAGGCCGCGCGGTCGATACGCTTTGGATGGGAGTTTGAATTGGCAGATATGTCTGCCACACTAATATTTCGCCACTCGGTGGGAAATCTTGATAAAATCCAGAACCAACGCGCAGTGATAAAGCGCTGCTCGGAGTGCTGTCAGAGCATGGCTTCCAGGACGCAATTCCTATAAGGCCGGAATTGGGTGGTGGCAGTGTCAGCGGGAACGTGCTCATGTGGTGATCCGAATTATCACAAATACACGCTTACACTGGGTGAGGAACATGAGCGCATGCACACACACACACACACACACACACACACACACACACACACACACACACACACACACACACACAGAAATACAGTCCTTGCAGCTTGATTGTACAAACAATTGGACTGCCTTTCTGGGAATACAATCAAAGAAATCATAGCAAAACAGCTCCTCTGGGAAAACAAAAACCCATTAGAAACATGTATTCTTAATTATATGTGCAATTAAGCTTTGATATGATAAAAAAGCATCTTTTCGCTGAATTGCAGGTCTGTATCTATCTAATTTATGGCCTTGCATCCCTCTCTATCCTTGCATCTCTCTTAAAGGTATTCTTTTGCGAATGCATTGTGTATTAAAATTATATTACAGATCCCCTACCATATGCCTCATTAGTCTGCGTTCATATGTCGCGATGAAGTCGAATGGTACTGTGTTTGCAAGGAGGCAGGCTTACGTTGGAGCGGGAGACTAATTCCGCCACAAGCACGCCTCGCACAGAGCAAGCTTACTGCTCTCTGCTCATCTCCACTCGCGGGTCAGTATGATAAGACGTATTGCGCGTTTTGAGAGCGATATTGACGCATCTAAATGTTTCGGCTAAACTGGCTCCACATCGCTCACCCGCCTGCCACATTCATCACGGCTAATCCACTTTAGCCAGACCTGAGGAGACCGGCTAGCTGACAGGCCTGCGCAGACGCGCACGGGGGGGCCCAGACAGCGTGGTGCGCAGACGCGCACGGGGGGGGCCCAGACAGCGCGGTGCGCAGACGCGCACGGGGGGGGCCCAGACAGCGTGGTGCGCAGACGCGCACGGGGGGGGCCCAGACAGCGCGGTGCGCAGACGCGCGCTGCCGTTTCATGGCGCGAGATCACGTTGCTATGCAGAGCTAGGCTCTGGTTTCGTGGAACGTATTATGCATGTATGCGTTTATTTATTTCGTTTATTTTTAGAAGTGTTTGACAGGTATTTGCAGTATGGCCACGAGACACATGAACAATGGGGAGATCACGTGAAGAGCTTTTCCCCCGAGGAGATACAAGGTCAACTCAACATTTTCACCTCGTGCAAGCTAAAGACAGGTTATCAACATCACTATCCAGTCCTGCCCTGCCTGCGTGCTTCAGGGACTACACTTCAGGAAGTACACTTCCTCTTTCGTGCCCGCCTCTTTTTTGTCACCTCATCCTCAGATGACAGATCACGAATAACAGGACACTATAATCTTTTCAATCCTGGCGTGGAGTAGGAGAAACTGTCATTGAACTTTTATAGAACGAAGTTTTGTATTTGTCTGAGTAGATAATTCGAGGCTTTGCAACTCAGGCATAAAAGGCGGCTTAAATTACACCATACAAACTCTCATTAATATTACAGGGACCATTCTTTGACTTAATTTCATTTCATTTCTCCTCCTGAGCGAAGTCAGTCGCTGCAAGAGTAAGGAATTATAAGGTGTGCAAATCATATTTTAAGGTTCAGTGTTCTGGGAGGCTGTTAAATTACATTAACCCCTTTTGTCGATGCTTGAGTCCTCAAATATTTGATTTGGGAAATGTTTTCGTTTTTGGCCCCCGGGTCCTTCCACATCTGTATCCAAACTAGCAGAAGTACTGACCCGATATACCATACCCAGCTTTAATATGCAACATAAGCCTGTATTTTACACCCTTTTCATAATATTGACTTTTGTCCTTTAAATGTGAATAAATTACAAGCTTTGTATAAAAAAAACTTACACTTGATTTGTGGGCTTTGACATGGCTTTGCTTCTAAAGTAGTCCCTGCACTGCCATTATAATGTCTAAATACAGAATATTACCATTTCATACATTTGCTATGAAAATGTCCCTTCTGTCTATGATGGTAAGTTATGTGATAACCCAGCAGTGAGTTCACATTTGGTGCTGGGATGTTGCTGGATGAGATGGGTTAGAGGCCCGGATCAACATAATGGAGATCTTAGGTGCAT
This sequence comes from Electrophorus electricus, assembly GCF_041902795.1. Taxonomy (NCBI): domain Eukaryota; kingdom Metazoa; phylum Chordata; class Actinopteri; order Gymnotiformes; family Gymnotidae; genus Electrophorus; species Electrophorus electricus. The sequence continues at coordinate 9,874,206 of NC_137519.1, forward strand.
GCGGGCCAAGTGTTTTGGAGCTGATGCTGTCGACCTCGTTATTTTTCAAAGACAATATCCACAGAGTAGAAGGTCCTCTTTACAGCACTCCATTATGCACGCAGAGATGACTAATGTGTGAGTGAGAGTGGAGAAACAAAAGGGTGAGGGAGAAATGAAGAGAGCAAGCAGATAACCCAGACAAAAGATTATCACAGTTAAAGTGCTGAATTTGTTCTTGTGTCAGAGCGGGAGAGAGAGGGAGGGAGGGCGTGAGAGAGAGAGAGAGAGAGAGAGAGAGAGAGAGAGAGAGACAGAGAGAGACAGAAGAGAAATGTGAGCGAGAGAGTGAGTAGGAGGTTGTGATAAGGTGGAATGACCTGTGTATCCAGTCGTCTAATTGTTTAGTAAATGGAGTGACTGGCTTCAGAGCTATAGCTATAGCTACCCTTTAGTCACTCTGCCTTTCTACTGCAGTGCCTTTCACGTAGGAGCCAAACTGTCATAGTTAACAAATGCCAAAGCATCACTGTTATTGTGGTGTTACACAGGTGTGGGGTTGTGTGTGTGGAGGGGATGCGTGGGTGTGTGGGCGTGCGTGTGTGCACGTGTATGTGCACGTGTACGTGTGTGTGGTTGCACTTGTGAGAGAGAATGTGTGTGCACAAAATTAATCAAAGCGGGGGCGATGATGAACCGTTTCTGTAGAATTCTGTCAAAGGTTAAGAGCTAGTTATTTTTAAGAATGACATGAATCTGGGAGAGACAGTGATTGCCTAAATGACCACTGTAATTACCAATTACTTCTTGAAGCAGAGAATATATTCACGGCATGTAGCCTGCTAAATACAGACAGGCATTAGCCCATTTACGTACTAATGCACATAATTTAGATCCTGAAAAGGGCAGATGGGAACACAATGGAAGATATAATAGATACCGACTAATATCATTCCGAAAAGAATATTGGATTCATTGGAGATGAATATTACTTTGTGTCAGATTGTTTTTCCATAAAACAGTCAAAATATATTTCATCTCTCTCCCTTTCTCCCATTGTTGGCTGCTCGGCCATTTAAGCCATCAGAAAGGGCAGGGAACAAGAGAGCGGAAGAGTAGAAGAGAGGACAAAAAGCGCAATACGCGCAGTGAATAGACGGCTGTTGACTTTTAACGTATCCACAACACTGACCAATGAAGAGCATGACATGTGACAGGGGAGTCATAACACTGTGTCACAGTCCTAAATCTTTCACAAGACAAGAGATAAGCTGTCGCTCATATCGCTGCGCGGGGGGGGGGGGGGGGGGGGGGGGGGTTTAGGGGGATGATACTGGCTCCCGATATCCGCATTTTCTGCCCCTTCCCCACTTAATGCCACCTAATAAACAAAACCCAGTAGTGGAGGTGAGACGAGGAGCTGCTGACAGCCCTGACTGGTGTCAGGATATTTACTAAATTAGACATAAACTGCACAGCGCTGCATATTCGCTCTGCCTGCTCATGAATAAGTTACTGAAAAAGACACACAAAAAAAAGAAAGAAAAAAGGAGAGCATAAACAGAAGTGAGAAAGGGCTGTTTTGGCTGTTGGATAATGAGAGAATAATGAGAGTGACAGCTCATGCCCCCACCCTGCCACACCCCCCCAAAAACCCTCTTTTCTCCACACTTAGTTTTCTTCTCCTCTCTTATCATTCTTTCTTTTGTCACACGTTCCTTCTCTTTCTCTCTTTCTGCATGACTTCGGTCTGTGCCTCCCCCCCCCCACCCCTTTTTGTTCCACGTGACCTCTTGTGTCCCCTTCATGTGGCACTCACTGGAACGATAATAAGGACACGTGTTTGTTCTCAGTGTAATCTCGCTTCACCTCCATCTGATAAATACTTTTTTGGGGGGAAGCTGATTATTGCAGTTGGCTGCTACTTTCAAAGGGGAGGCAGCAGAAATGGTTGGGGGTGGAGGGGAGGCGGCCAGGCGGGGGTGTGTTTGGAGTCCAAACTTTAAATGGGTGACATCATTCCAAACCCCCCCCCCCCCCCCCCCCCCCCCCCCCCCCCCCCCGGTAAAGTCATGTCCACAGCGGCTGTGTCCCATTTGAAAGGGATTAGCTTATTCCACATGGAGTTTCCTTTAGCAAGCGCTGGCACAAAACACAAAGTAAATCCACAGGGGCCACAGATTCACATTGTAATGGTAGTAATAGCTTTCAAAAAAAAAAAAAAAAAAAAATGGAACGGAGAGTGAGAGTGAGTGACTGAGTGAGAGAGAGGGAGGGAGTGAGAGAGGGAGGGAGTGAGAGAGAGAGAGAAGTATCCATCCACCAAAATGCCCCCCTTTCTATCTCACACCCTTCATCTGCAGCACAATTATGGAATGTTTCAGGATTGAACAGGATATTTTTAAGCACCGGAGACTAACTTGTGCCTACTGTGTGTACTGTTTATTTCTTTGGAATGTGCTTGTCATCTTCTGCCAAAGCAGTTTAGCGGCACTGTCACTCCTCGCGGTGCTACCGAATCCCCTGTGACATTGCTGTCTTAAAAACATTACCTACACCTCCGCAATGGCGGCACTTGGAAGGAGGGAGTACTTTATGTCAATAGTGCCCCTCCCTTTGGACTTTTTTATGTGATGTTGGTAGTTTTCTTTTTAAGTTTAATGCTTCAATCAGGAGACTAAGGACTAATCCCCCAGCAGAGAATTTCCTCTCTTTTTAAAACTGCACACTCTCTGAGGTCGAGACCTGACTGCACAGTGCATGGGGTCAGATACGAAGCAAACATTTAACCCCTGAGGGCTGCGAAAGACTGCTGGAATGAGACATGTAGAAAAAAGCGGTGAGCGGGAAAAGAATTGTGGTGGTGTTTTGAAAGAAGTAGCTTCTGAGGACTGGGCCGTCGTGCGACACATCGATGGCCGTCACACGACTGGGGAATGCCAAGAGTCCAGAAGATGGAACCAGTTTGGTTCGGCATGGGCCAAACGCATAGCAGGGAGTCTGCAAACTGCTCGACGCTGACATTTGTGTCTCCAGGAGGTAGGCGAACAGAGGCTGGGCCTCCGTTCAGCGAGCCTCCACCCATCCCCCCACCTCCGCCCTACACATCTTTAGAGCCATCGATTGCATTTAATTGTTTCTCCATTGGTGATGCCGACGATAACGCACTGTTATCCCGTCGCTAGGAAAGTTCAAAGCAAAGCCCTTCAGAAAATTGCTGATGTGCAGCGTTGTTCTTCCGACAATGGCTTTGGATTTTTTTTTTGTCTTCCTTTAATGGGACCAGGTTCTTGTTAAGTCCCGGTGACTGATTACTTTTCATGTTTTGCCGCACCATTCTATTTCACCCTAAATGAATAAATAAAATAAGCGCCAGCCACACACACATGGGGAGAAAAGCTAATGATGAGAGGCAATTTCTAGTTTGTTAAAAGTCAACACAGTAATGTGTGATACACGAGTCTGTTTTTTTTTTTTTTTTTGTCTGTGAAGGAAAGATGTACAGTCTAATTATTACTGAGGGGTTCCAGTTCACATGTGTCAGGCTCCAATGAAACTACTGACACACTGGATCTGCTTTACTTGATTTAAATTATGGACGAGTATTAAAAAAGCCTCAGAGAAGGTGATAAAAAACAAAAATGTATTTTAAAAAATCCTTAAACACAAAAGGATTTATTCCTGAAACATCAGTAGTTGCAGACCAGAAACATGAAACTAGTGGACATTTTTGATTTTGATTTTTCCATTTAATGCTATAAAACAGCTTATCATTTTTATCAACTTCAGAAATATTTAACAGTTCCCTTCTTATGACAATCCATGAGAAATACTCTCGTATCAAATTATGCAGCACACCATGAATGTAATATGCACTTAACATGAAGTCACTCTCTTTTTAACTGGCGACTATCTCGTATCATTGCCTTTAATACCCTATCAATCCAGCAAATCATCAAAATCTGATATTACGTTGCTGCATAGAATAGTTTTAATGCCAGAATTATTGTTCTTTGATATAAAAATTGACATAAAAAAGGATTCTGGCAGAAATACAGCTTCTCCTGCTCATTTTGTACAGAGCTCCTTTTGTTTCGATAGCATACTGTGCACATGAGAGGCCTGTAGAGCTCAGAATAATTGTTCTTTTCATACTAAGAAAGGGCATATCAATTAAAAATAAATAGTCTCCGTAGTTATTATGCCACCACGCAGTGGTTGGCCTGCTGTTAAAGAGTCCTGTAAACCCCCCTACGCACACACACACACACACACACACACACACACACGCATTACCACATTCTCTGTGCCCTTATACAGAAAGCAGAGGAATTTACCACCTAGGAATGTATTTTGTGTGAAAATTTCTGTGGCCTGTCTGATTATTCCTGAGTGCTTACGCAAAAGCGAGGGGGCGGAGTGGGGGTCAGAGGGGCCAAGGGGAGTTTGGACGCACGACAACACAAAGGGAACTTTTCATCTTCTAGCTCAAACGCTCCATTATGGATTTCATGTTCTCTCAGTTGTTCAGCTGTTGAAATATTACGTGAAAGGTGATTTTCTTTCGTTCTTTTTTTGAACTTTCCTCGCTGAGTGGGCCAGTGCGAGGTCTGTGGTGTAAGGAGGGGTGGAGGATCGGAGCTGCATGACAGGGGGCCAAAGCCCTACCGGAGATCTGTGTTAATGGAGCAGTTGGAGGATATGTGAGGCTGAAACGTTTAAGCGACGTGGCTCTTCTAAAGCGCCCCCATGCTTTGGCACTGAACAGGAAGCAGCTGGGTGGTTTATAGGGCAACCTACGCAGGCCACACGCGGATACACTTACATGATCAGATGTGCTCACTCGAGTTCGCTCCTGCTCGGAACCCTACACAGACTTTACCTCCTAAACTGGGAAAGTTGTCCAGTGTAAATGTTTTGCCCTCCGTATATGACATTTGTTTATTTTTCCTCATATTTCCACCATTTGGATTCGTGACCTTCATTAATCAAGCGAATCAGGAGGGAATGTTGCACTCATCCCCCTTGTATCTCTCTATTATCCTCATGGTATTATTCATCATTGCGAGGTGCCCCTTTGGGATGGGGAGATCAGCGCATGCCCGTTTGCAGCCGGCTATGCTCTGCGTTAGGCGGCCTGACCCCGCCCCCACCTGACGGATTGCCTCCGTACAAGAAGGCCTATGAAGATGAGTGAAGATGAGCGTGCTCTCTGACAGTGGGAGGGGAGAGAACAGGAAGATGGATGGATGGGGGCTTCTTATTTGGCATGAAAATGGACTCATCTCCTGCCGGCATGTGTCTCCTATAGGGACTCTGACTGAAGCTCCAAACGTGTGTGGTGAGAGAATTTTGACTGCTGAGTCTGCAGTGGTGTGTGTGTGTGTGTGTGTGTGTGTGTGTGTGTGTGTGTGTGTGGCGGGGTCTGCGTGTGATGGAGGGGGTGCATTGTGTATTTATGTCCTGTGTTATCCATAACAGTGATGTAATGTTATTGTGTTTCATAGGAGACCTGGCTGGATGTTTATCTCATGTGCTATCCTTGAGTATGGTAGAAGGGTCACCATGTGCATGATCCAGCTGTGACCTCATGCCCCGTTCCTGACAGAGGGAGTGTCAATCACCACTCTCCCTTCCGCCTGACAACATCTCCACCAAACAGTCTCAAACATTTCTTCTTCAAACATGCCGTCTATCTGATCTGATCGCGAGAGGACGCTCCTTGCTCCAAAAGCATTTTAATTTCATCCACACATGGCAAGGTATTTACGGATTCATGAGAATTCAAATATTCCAAATAAAATGTAGCAAACAGGGGGGCAGGCAGACCCATGAAAACACATCAGATTTATTCTCCCCGTCTTGTTTACTGGGCCACGGAACACTGCATGCAAACAGAATGCAAATTTATTTGATTGAATCAGGTGATGCAGAGGTAATTGTATTTGGAGAAATGTCCAAGACTTTTTTTTTCGCTTTATCATTATCAGTGGGGGGTTTTCTTTATGAAATCCGTCTTAAACAAAAGCTATCACAGCTCGCGAGCCTTCTGATCCTCCTTTGTCACTCACGGATGTGGATGCATCTTTAATTTCCTTTCAATTAAAAGTAAATATGCGGTTTTCTTTTTTTCTCCCCTCCCCCCATCCCACCACCCACTGTGAAATCTAAACAAGAGGAGTCAACACAAGCAGACAGGTGAAGAATATTCATTTTGTTGCTGGCTGATTCAACAGGCTCTGATGTTCCTCGCCCTTTTCTGCCCATCACCATAAGAGCTGCACACTTCCAGGCTTCTCGTGGGAACAAGCGCTCATGTTGGCAGAAGAAAAGCCACCGCTCTCTTCTGGCGGCCCGACCATGCCGCTGACCTTGGCGTCACGCGCCGCGTCATTCGGCTTTACGGGCGAAGAGGAGTTTGGCTTTGGATGGGAGCGGCGAGAGATGCTGTCCTGAAATCCTGCAGTTCGGCATGTCCTGTAAGGTATCGTCCCTTTCCCATCACTTTGGTCTTGCGGCAGTTAGCGCGAAAACCGTCCCGATGCAGGCGGATGTCATGGCGGCAGTGTTGGCGTCTGGGAAAGTCGAGTGCATTTTTTTGGACTTTGGCCTTTGGAGCAGATCACTTGAGTACATAAGGGAGGAATTCCGAATGCATCAATCAGTCCCTGAACAAGCCGCGTCAGTGTCGACAGAAGGACACCGTCGACGGCACCCCATCACCCCACGCCCTCCCAGGCTCTCCGTGACTTTTAGAAGGGCTTACTAGTTTCTTAGAAATAAAATACGAGCCTCTTGTGATTCAGCAGAGACTAATATGAATAGATCATGCTTATGTGCAACATAATCAAAGTAAGTACTCTTTACAGTCTTATATTACTATTGAAGTATGTAGCTGAAACATGTTTGTCCAGTGGATGTCATACAGTCCAACACCACGCTACACCCCCCACCTCCACCCCTCCCTAGCTGGATCAAAAACAGGAACCATATTCAATATTCTCATTTCATATGAGGAAGGACACTAGTTCAACTTAAGTAATACTGAATCAAGGGCTTGATTGAATTTCAGTGATGTCATTACGGGGTCACATTTCAATGTGTAATATAATATAAATTCAGTTATGGCAACTCTTCTCCTGCGCGGGGTCTACTCGGACTTTGCTTTTAAGCTCCTGTGTTTCCCCACACACACACATGTGATGGATAGCCACAGGTAGGCCCCTAGCTACAGATCTCATGTGAAGGAGCCCTGAGCAGGCCGGACAAGTAGGCGACAGCTCTTACAAACCACGCGCACTTCGGGGGAAAAAGCCGAATAAGTGGTCCCTTTTTAAATTGTGAGGGCACTGTGCTGTTTTCTTCCTGCACGTCGGGCTTTCTTGTGCAGTCACAACAACGTGGACCTAAGTGCTTTAACAGCCAGGGTTAGCAAAGAGGAGCAGCAGCATTAAGACAGACCTCTCTCTGGTCAGAGGGCAAAGGCCATGGAACTAGGAAAGACGCCTCTGCTTCTACAACTTTCACTCTTCTCTCTCGTTCTCTCGTTCCCTCTCTCTCTCTCTCTCTCTCTCTCTCTCTCTCTCTCTCTCTCTCTCTCTCGCTCTCCCTCCCCATCTCATTGATGTAGCCCAAGGTGAGCCAGCTTAGTGAAGCTCCCTCTTCTTTGGTGTGGTTTTGTTTTTCTGACCCTGTGCTGTTGGAGGCATTTCTAAACAACGCACTCCTGAGCCACGCTTGTTTTCAGCACGGCCTCATGTAAAATGGATAGAGGTGGCACATTTATTGAAGTTTGATTTAAAGTGAGGGGCAAAAAAGGAGAGAGGGAGAGGGAGAGAGAGATCTTGTCATAAATTATTTTGCTCATACCCAGCCTCGCAGATGTATGTAGGATTGTTAAATAATGCATCAGCCAGCTCATAATTAGGACAACAATAGTCTTTTTTACTGCTTCAAGAAAACTCTGCCTGTGTTTTTCCCCCCTCTTTCTTTTTAAACGAGCGCCGAAGACACCTGAGTGATCCGCGCAACACATTTCCCCCCCTGTAAATGGCTGGCAGTGCTTTAAATTCATATTTCACTCTAAATGATATAAGTTATCATTCCAGCGCTCATTATCATTTAGATGCAAAATAAGTCAGTAATGCGTCCTGGAATGCAAGCCACCAGCCTAATGTTACCCCCAATAACACACACACGTATTTGGCTGAGTCTGTGATTACCTTGGGCCACATAGCACTCCAACTGATTCTAATGCAATCTGACAAAGTATAAGAGCACAGTTAAGAGAGGGGAAAGGATAGCGAGCGAATTAATTATAAATCTCTTCTTTTTCATTTTTTTTTGGGGGGTGGGGGCAGGGGTGGGTGGGTGGGTTTATAGATAATACCTTCAAGCCTTAAAGGAAGTGCCCAGGTGCATTAATAGCCCAATGGGGCAAATGGCCAATCTCCTGCGTCGGGCCATTACGCCACGTTTATCAGCGATGGAGCTGTACCTCACGTGATTATGGCCCGAAGTCCAGGAAAGTGTGTTTAGGCAAAGACAAGGGTACTGGAGGCCTGTGGGATCCCCATGTTCTATTAAAGCTTTAGCCCTGCTGATGTGAACTGGATATTAAATATCCTTTATCTTCAATTTCCCTTTCAGGCCCGAGTAAGCTGATATCTCCCACTGCCGCTCTCTCGTATTTCTCTGTTGCTGTAATAAATACGTTGATATCAATGAGGTAAGTTTGTCCCCAGTCTGAGGAGATTATGCGCGGACCCAGTTTACGTTAGTAATGCGCAGCGGAGTTGCGTTTGTGTCAACAGAGTAAAGGAGGCATCGTGGAAGATATGAGTGGTCACTGTTGTGGCAACGGCGAGGTACTTAAATGCACGAGACCAGGGGTCATGCAGGCTGTCCACAGCTCCCGGGAGAGCAGGTTCACCTGCTTCTGATCTCTTGCTCTCTCTCCCTGTGCCTTCCCCTCTCCCTCTCTCTCCTGCTCTCGTCCTCGTCTCACACCTCGGCTTCCTCCGTGTGAGCTGTAGTGTGAGCCTGCCGGGACCTCCCATTTGGCTGCCTTTGGCTCTAGGGGCTTGTGCTGATGAAATTAACCTGTGCGGAGGACTCTCTGGCCTCCAGCCCCCCTCCCCGTGCTGCTCCTGGCGTATGGAAGCGGGCGGGGTGTGTTGGGGGGGAAGCTCAACAGCTCTGCGCCTTGTTTAAGTGCAGTGGCTCCTCAGGGAAGACAGGCCTCTCTCTTCTCTTTCCAACCCATCTTTCCTCATTATCCCACAGAGTCTTTCCTGCTTACCTTTGCTTGCTTGCTTGACTTTTCCGTGCTTGCAGGCTTTACTGATATGATGGAACATCATATTTTATTGTCCCGCCGCATCATTACCATAGTAACTGCAATTAGTGCCAGGGTCAGATTAAGTGATGCTAAGGGTCACACATAAGGTTCAGTTTGCTCCTGAGACCCATAGGTGCCTGCTTTCAGTCTTAGTAAAGAATAGGGTTGCGAACAGGTGTCTACTTTCAAGTGTGCAAACCCTCAGAACAGTTCTGGGCTGCGTAAGTTCCGTTCTGAAAGCTCACATACTGAAGTGACCTGGTCAGCACTGATAGCAGATATCAGTTACATGTGGGCACAAATCTGGCCACAATCTGGATGTTCTAGACAATTCCATCAACCACAGCTCTCCCTCTGATGTGTTTCCCATCGGTTTGCTAATTGCGGTGTTAAAAAATACGGTTTGTGCAAATGTAGAGCACAGGACACTGCCGTGCTTCTCTCAGAAACACCTGCCTCTCGTGACTTCTAATCAGACATAAAGGCAGAAGAAGAAGTACAATAGAAGAGTATCTTTTGCCTCCCGAGCATTGCACAGGAAAAGTAGCTCTCACATCCGATGTCACAAGTGTCATGCGTGCACACATCAACGCGGCATGAGCTGCGATCTCGGCTGGAGGTCCCAGTGGCTGAAGCTGCACAGGATCCAGACATGTGGACACCCTGGCCATGGACGTGCAACGGCGTGTGACGACGTGTGATGATATGTGTGCAGCTTTGCATCCTCTTTACGATAAAGGTTGCAAATGCTGCAGCATCCATAACAAAAATGGCGGAGCGGGCTGGCGGAAATATGAGAGGCCAACTCATAACTCTCTTATTATGAATAGCCCCAAAAGAAAGGTCATGTCCATGACAACCGTGTGATGGATGTCACTGGTGCCCAATTAAATCCCTCTAAAAAAAAGAGCCTCCTAGCGCTTCGTTCCCTTATTAAATATGAAAGAGCTAAATCAGAAGTCAGGAGCATAGCTGCAGCGTCCCTCTCTGCTTTTGGTCAACCACTGGCCCAACAGTCAATTATTCATATTGTTGATAAGAGGGTCAGTAACTTAACAAATCCTCATTATTAATGTGTTGCAGCTGAGCTCAAAGGTCACTCACAAACTTTGTGATGTACCAACTTTTTTTTGGGGGGGGGGGGGGGGTCTGGGGAGATAAACACTGAATCTGTAAAGATGTGTTGAGCATTGAGCAAATATTTGCTGACTAATGGGAAAATCTTCCGACTGGAGAGACGTCCACTCACACCATTTATCTGATTCCACCACCTCTTCTGCTTTGAATGTGGGTCCAACCTCTGTCAGGAGACAAAACTTCACACGTTATGAACAACATCCGTGGATTAAATCAGCAAGGAAAATGCACCTTTTGTTATTTATTTGACTTTATTTGACTTATTTATATATACAGCACTACTGTATCACAGCAGTAGACATGACCGTCTCCATTTAAGCCTGAGGGGGAAATTCGTGAGCTCGTGAGTCTCACAGCTTGACCACATAAAACTGAGATAAATGTTCACCATCAGAGACTTTTTCCCTGAAGTCTACCTCTAGTTGAACTTATGCCACTCTTTTTTGCCTTGTATATCCAGTCTGAAATTATGGATGATGATAATAATAATAATGTCATTTTGTACCGGAATCTCCGTCATTATGTGCTGTAAAGTGCTTCTAATTGATATCTCTGCAGAGATAATGATTGCAATGCCCTCCAGGAAGGTATTATTGCAATATTAACCTTTGTATATACTTTTATGCAGAAGACTCTGGCACATTAAGTGATCTGTAAATCTTACTTCTGCGCTAATGCCATCACGGAAAGGATGGCGTTTGGAAGGCGTGCCCTTTTCCTGATTAAGTGCGTCCAGCGGTTTTTGGTCGCCCCCAGAAATTCGTGATGGTGTGTGTTGCAATTTTTGGAGGCACTTCCTGTCTCACTTGGGGAAAAGACTGCAAAAGGTGACTGAGCTTCTAGCCTGTCTGAAGTGGACCAGCCATGTGTAGGGCAGTCTGTTCTGAGGATGGGGGGAAAGGCGGCTATTTTTGGAACGCGGCGTTGTCCCGGAGATAATTGGGGCCCGCCACGGTCGCCATCCCCAAGCCTTGGCACCGGGTTGGCTTGACATTGTTGCGACACAGGCTGGCAACGTTTGGACAACGCAGGACAAACGCTGGGGGAATGTCGGAGAATGGCACACTGTGTGGGGAAAGCGCAGTAGATGCAGCCGTGATGAAGGGAGTCGCGGTGGGCTGTTTGTGTGGTTGACTGTTATCTATCTTTGCTATCATACTGAAGAAAACGCTACTGAAAAAAGGGCCACACATACGCGCACACACGGATTTAACGATTGAGAGGAAGAAACAGACTGACGCCCAAGAGATCTGTCTGCACAGCGAGTAAGAACAAGTAGATATCTTCTGCTGACATACTGCAAATGAAAACAAATTAATTCAGGGAAGAATGCTGTGTGTGTCTGAGAGAGAGAGAGGGAGAGAGAGAGAGAGAGACAAAGACAGAGAAAGAAACAGAAACAGAGACAAAGAGACAGAGAGAGGGAGAGAGTAGAGACAGAGGCATAGAAAGGGGGTTGTGGCAGGGCCAGTGACACAGAAAGCCCATCCAAAAGGGCCTCTTTGGACTGACAGACCCAGGACGCAGGAAATGGATAATGACCTCACAGTGAGTGACCTCTGCTCAGTGCTGCCCACTGGGGCTTTCTCTGGCTGCCACTCCTCTGATTAGTCCTCTGCAGTACTGGCCTCTGGCCTCTAGGGAGCGCTGTCCTGACCTCAGCTTTACCCGTGAAAACACACTGCCTGCACTGTGAAGCTTTCAACAGTGATACTGCCTTCACAGTCAGAGACATGTTGCCACCGCTGTATTCATGCTCATGTGTAAATTACATTTTTTAAAATGCGAAATTCCCTTTCTATCACAACGAGAAGAAAAATGTTCAGTCGAGCTTTCTATTCTGGCTTTTTTTCACCCTTTCACCAACATGATCTCTTTTTAAATTCCATTGTCCAAGGATGGATGATGGCCTAGAAAGATTCCTGCGTGCAGTTTGTATTAGTTGTTTCATACTTCTGACACAAGGTCACAGTTTTCTGCAGATAACATACATAACTCTAAGGTGAAGGGGGAGATAATGCGCCGATAACTTAAGCCGTCGCTACTGTGCAGTTGTACTGTGTTGCATTTTCCGGACAAAGCGGAGCATTCCTCTTTTCTTGCTGCGCCTCTCTCATTGTTCCATGCTGCTCCTGGGCTGACATTAACCTACTAAAGCAGGCCTTTGTTCTGGGTAACTGGAGAGCATTGCTAACTGTACACACAGAGGTTAGTGTGACTGCTGCTCTTGTGCAGGACGGCTGTGCCTTGCACCTTATGCGCTGCCCGTTACGCAACAATGGCACAGAGTGCTTCAGGCCACTGTGACTGACGGGCCACTCGGTTGCTGGGGTAGACACCGGCTGGCCGGCCTCAGGAGATATCTGACTTGTTGTGCATCTTGTAGTTGCCCGCTCATGTCCGTCCCAATGCACAGCAGTTAATTTGCGGAGGGGTTAAGCAGTGGAGGGAAGCAGAAACTGGGAGCAGATAAACACGCTGAGCAGCAGCTCACGGGATGAGGGAGGACAGCCGCCGACTCAAAGCTCCAACCACGGCCCATCTGAAGCTCGCGAGCATAGCTTGACCGTTAAACAAAAAGCAAAGGAGTGGATCGGAGAGGTCCGCGTGTCCAGTGGAAGCCATCGATGGTCTGGAAGCTTCTAATTATGTGCTAATAGCCACTGAGGAGGTCATTTGAAGCCATTAGCAAGCGCCTGTAGGTAGTTAACGGCCCACGGCATAACCCAGGCTCCTTAATGCTCCCATGGAGGCCGTTAGCTCTCCGTCACCAAACGGCAGACGCCTCATTACCGCGATTAGAAACCAATTGATAGGTAATAGTAAAATATGATAGCCCACTGTCACGGAAATCCAGACAGATCCAAAGACTGAGCTGGGGTTCGGGGAGGAAGGATGAGGCCATTTGTGAGCATGGAATGGTTCACTGCTTGTCGCAGTGGGTGTTGTGGAGAAACGAGACATGCATTTTTAAGAGCTTAGGGGTGAGTGACTTGTGTCAAAGTTGAACTGCCTTTTTTCTGAGTCAGGACTGTTAATGAATGCCATGGTTCTAATTGTCTTATGAGCAATTCCCAATGTCATCTGTGGATCCTGTTTACACAGTACTGCTCCTTATACATTGCCTTTCCTGCTTATCAACACATCTGTGATATACTCCATATACAGTATTACAGTTTGCAGTGACTTTCTTGTATAGATTGTGCTGTACTCATGACGTTTTATGATTTTGCAATCACAGTCTCACTGCAAAAAAAAAAAAACCTCATTGTACTACTGTCCTGGACATTAGTGCATATGACAACTTGACTAATGAACTGTATGAAACACTAGAGTCCATCCCATTGCTGAATGCAGTATTTGGTTTGTTTTTGCCATTTTGCCATCTTGCTTGTTCTTGTTCAGGAGAGTTACCTTCCGAGTAAGACACAACGCACAGACCCGTGCACACAGTGGCTTCATTTACAAAGACACATAAAAGTGATGGACTTTCTAAACAGTCTGGATATTTTAACCATGCAGTAATCATTATTAGGTCCCTCATGCTCAACGTTGTTAGTAATCAATCTGAGTCAGATGTTTTCATTTAGGTGTTTTTTTTTCTTTGTCGAAGCCAGACATTGATTCAGTTTCCGATGATTTGAATTAGCATTGGTCCAGTTATCAGTCATAGATGTTATGCACCTCCTTCAGTTCACCAGGCACAGGCAGGAGTTAGAGAAGTCTACAGATGTGGGTCGAAGGATGTGGGAAACTGCCTCCCCCTCTCTTCTATGGTCACATCACACCGAGCCGATGAAAACCTAGAACGTAGCTCTAAATATTTGCCTCAGTAGTATTTTGTTGAATCATCACTTTTGGACTAAACATGTTTCCCTATATAATCAGAGAAGGGAAACTGCATTGGGGTTCAGATAGCTTTATGGGTGGCTTACAAAAGGGAACGATGTATCAAACACTGATGAAAGTGTATGAAATAAATATACCATAGTGACTGTTTGTTATAGTAGTACTCCCAGTTAGTTGATGTCAAACTTGAAACAGTAATTAATGCAATTTTTAAGTGCAGTTTTAAAGGTTTAGAGTCACATAGGGTTCAGAAAATCAGTTTGTTTGAAATTGTGCTCACTCCATCCCCATTAAATCAGTCACTAAACGCTTTGGAAACATTTTGAGAATGTTGTTTCATCAAAGTCCTGGAAAGAGAAACTCAGTTTTAAAAGTAATGCATTTCCATATGCAAAAACCATTCTGGTGTGTTTGAGAGACAGAGAGAAACCATTAGTCTGGGTCAGGCTAAAACACTTAGGGAGTCTTTTGCTCACAGACCCTCTCTCAGAAACACACACACACACACACACACACACACACTATGAAGGGGTTCTTCCTTGACTAGAAATAAAGGAACTTGTTGTGTTGTTGGATGGTATCTGTTTGAAATGTCAGGGCGTATGTTAAATGATGCTAAATAGCCACACCCAGAGTGCCAAGCTCACAGCTAGAGGTCTAAAGTAGTCGCGTCTTCATTTCTTTGAGGAGTGAACAGTGGCATGACTGTTTTTTTGTGGCTCGCCATCTTGGATGAATCCCAAGCACTTCGGAGAGATGAGACCATCAAGAGGGAGTTTTGAGACTTTATGACAACCATGACTCTTTCATTAAAGCCACAGTGTGCCATCCACCAATCAGTGTCATTAGCTTTGATGAAGCTCAGAGAATATGCGCTATAATAATGGATACATAACAACATAAAGAAAACAGAGATTATGAAAGTGCTTCTTTTGGGTTATATGCATGGATGAAATAGGCCAAAGTAAATAAGTAGAAAAATTGGGAAAGGATATACAGGTATATATATATATATATATATATATAGATAGATAGATAGATAGATAGATAGATAGATAGATAGATAGATAGATAGATAGATAGATAGATAGATAGATAGATAGATTGTGTGTGTGTGTGTGTGTGTGTGTGAGAGAGAGAGAGCGAGAGAGAGAGAGAGAGAGAGAGAGAGCCTAACATGCTTTGTAATGTCACACAAACAATACATCTGTTATGTTCTAGGAAAAAATTTGCCTTTCCAAACAATTAGTCCACATTGTGACTTTCTATTTCATTATGCATGCAGACTAATTTCTCTTTTCACTCAAAGCTCATTGTCCATAGTGCCTTTGCACTCTGTCTTAAAACTTTGCTACTTGTAAATACACAGAATAACTCTACAACTATACGTTTTATATAATTAAATTTAGTGTAAATTTGCTTATATGTTTCATTACACATACTTAATGACAAGGACCTGTCAAAACCTTATTTGATGATTTAAACGGGTCCTTGTGTGAACTTAAGCTAGGACTTAATTGGAACTATCACATTGTTATGAACTATCCTTGTAAATATTTATTAAGATAATTTTGTAATAAATTGTGCTACTGTTTTATATAGTCAAAGTCATTCCTTGATGAAAAGAACATGAAAATGCCTCCGTTACTCATGATGAGGCCATCTGATGTGGCCCCCTCCTCTTCCCAAGACGGTGCACCTGTTGCGAATGTGCAGCGGTGAAGCCACGTGTGTTGAACAGCCAAGCTATTTCTTCAAAGGACCGGGACGACCTTTTGATCCTTGATACACGTTGATATTTGCGGAGACGAAATGATCAATCTTGAATGCTGGCATTCCAAACACACGAGACAACGTGACACGTTTACCTTATTTTATTTCTTTTCATCTGAAATCCATAAGGCTGATATTAGCCTGGTTCGTTTGCATAAACGTCACAAAAAGTTAAAAAGTAGACAATGTGAGCGATTAACTTTTTGTAAGTGTGTGTGTGTGTGTGTGTGTGTGTGTGTGTGTGTGTGTGTATGTATGTATGTCTGTGTGTGTGTGTACACACACACACACACACACACACACACACACACACACACACACACACACACACACACACACACACACACATATATATATATATATATATATATATATATATATATATATATATATATATATATATATATATATATATATATATATATATATATCAGCGAACGCTGCATTCTCAGTGTACCGCATTAAAACACCGTGCTGTTCTGTCTTCTTTGTAGAGGATAACTCTGTCCTATATTGTTGGAAATTTGCATGTTTAAGTCCATATGGCAACTTCCTTTTTGACCTGCTTTCCCATCCCAGCCGCTTTGTCTGCCCTGTCACCGATAAAGAATCACTTGACTTGCTATAACAAGTTCAAAAGAAACTGAGAACGCGCGGCTGATCCATGAAGAATTGAGAAAAGGAACACCCCTACTGCTTTCGCTATCATTCCCATAGAGATAGCGATATTATTGATGGGATGGTTATGCTAATTTCTTTAGAGGCAAACTTTTATTTTGGAATTTGTTCAAAAAGGAATTTCATACACATCAAGCTGGAAAATGCAGACTGAATTCCTAACCGTTTAAGGGGCAGCATGAGAATCTGATTTTCATAGTGAATAATGAATGTGCTATCTTTTAAAAAGTATGTTTTGTCTGGAAGGGAAATACAGAGAAGCTGAGTTCATGCTTTGGGGGTTTTAATAACGATTAATGCTCCTTTGAGACGAGTTAAGAGAATGGAATAATAAGGCTTTCACTCAAACACACCTTACATATAAACAAGAACTGCGCCCACGGATAATGCAGGCTATAGTGCACGCGCTTACTCTGGTCTGCGCTAGTGACAGCAAATGTACCTCTGCAACATTTCAAGGGTGAACGAACTGCTCCGGCGCTAACGTGCTCACATCACATAGGCTCCCCAGGCCTCCGGCGTTGTAATTGTTCATAATCAGTCTCATTGTTTTACTTTTAATAAGATGAGATCTGTTATGTGGGCTCCGGATCTAAAACATAAGATGTACGGTGGGCTATAACGTGAAGGCTAATTACGAAGGTGGTCAGTGTGACCGCATCGCGACTGTGCCGTGGGTGTTTTCGGTCTTAGCACGAGGGGAGTGAGAGACCAAACGGGCTATTCGCATTAAATATAAAGTTACTCAGACTGATCATCTGTGGAAATAATTTAACTATTTTGAATCCCCCCCCCCCCCCCCCCCCATGACCTCATTCACCTCTTAATGCGTTGCGATTGCATGACATTTTGAATGATCAATCCGTCTGCATTGGCCGGAATCATCCTCGCATCACTGTTCTTAGTCCATTGTCAACCTTTCCTCATGCCCCTGTCTACTATGGCCGTCCCGGAGTCACATGCCCTCGCTTTCTGCGAAACAACCAGTCAACAGGAACATTTGATACTTTTTTATTATTATCAAACCGTTCCCATAATTACGCCATAATCATTATATAATCATACAACAAAGACTCTATTGAAGCAGCAGCTTTTGTCAACTCCGGGACATTGAATGTATAATTGTATTTTTCTGCTTCTCTTTTCCCTATAGAAGCATAATATATCAAGCTATCCTCACGCGAACATTCGCCTGGGTGCAGGGTCGGCCTGAGCTCTAACTATCGCTGAAGTTTAGCCACAAAGTTTTATGTCCCCATCGAAGTACCTTTACAAAGGACATTTTCCCACGTTACCTCTAGTCTATTTGCGAGAGCGAGCAGCGTGGAGCCCTTTCTTACTGTTAAGTGAAGAATGGGGTTGCTGTTTATGCGCCCCGCCGAGTGCCAATTTGATATGATATTTACAAACAGATATGCTTTTTATCCATTTTTCTTAAAAAGCTCTCCTTAGCCCTGTGTCAATATAATTCTCGTCAGGGAAGGAGAAAAAACGCGCTTCCCCCTGGACCGGTGTGCGTTTGTATGCATGCGATTGGCAACATAACTGGCTTATTTACATTAAATACGCCACAAGGTTACAGTGCAGATGAACGTCATTTTATCACTGATTACTTCTCTTAAGCGCTACAGCGCTGACTGACGCTCGGGACGCGCTGTCTTCACTGATTTATCCTGGACTTTTTTTTGGAAGATAGAAGACTTGGAATAGTTCTCCGGAAAGGTAAGAACATATATTTTACACCCAATATGTATTTCCTTGAGGTATGCGCTGAGTATGTTTTCAGAGACGACAGGCATCAAAGCCAATTACGCGGCGTCTGAATAAGAGGACTGACAATGTGAGTAGGGTTCTTAGAAAATAGACATATTTTAATAAGAGTGTTTACGGGTAAGTCAAGGTCAATAAGATGATGCGATGTAGTAAATTCTTCTGTGAATCTCTTCACATGGGAGAAGGGACGATTAGAAATTATTTCCTGCACCGCGGTATTTATCAGTGGTTCAGCTTTTAGCCTCATCAAAGGCGAATGCCGCAAGACCTATCTAGTTGCTGTGAATTACGCTTCGGACGACAATGGAGTGCTTTTTTAACGGTACAATGCATTTCACCTACCAGATAGGGGGAGTCCAAGCTGGAAGATGGAAATGTCTTGTGATGCAGGCGATCAGTATCAATGAACACGTTTATACCGAGAAAAAACTGAGCGAATAAAATAAAACGCGCTTTTTTTCTTTACTCGGGATGCGTGCGGAACTGTTGGAAAGGGATCCTGGAGCGGACTATCGTAACAGGTCCGAAGCGTACACTTTTCCCCCTTCAGCGTAGGAAAACGCTCAGGTCAATCATGTGGACATGCTTCATTATTCAATGAACACAATCTTTCCCAACGCATCGTTTACGCGCTGGAGTTGCTTTTATACGTCGCGATAAATTTAAAGGTAAGAAGTGCCATGATTATGAGCGGGGGTTCGGGATTCAGTATGCTTTAACTCGAGTGTGATTCGCTACTTAAAAGTGAGAGGTCAGTTAGTATAAATGTATCTGTGCCGTTACATTCCGGCCGTTCTGTCTGTGATTAAGAAGACACGTATAATTAAATATCTAAAGCGGTGCCGCTTTCATGCACGGTTGTCGGGGATAAAAGCAGCCTGATATCGAAAGCAACTGGGAAGACATCGGACTCTGCTTATAAACCAACTCACAAGAAACCGTTATATCTAATTTCATTTTCGTAATGTATGTTTTGACAACATCGTTTCTACATCTCACGTACAGTGGCAATCAAAGGTAGGCGACGCGTAAAAGTGATGGGTTACTGTAATACTCCCCTCCTGTTTGCTACTGCTGGCTAACCAGGGATATGTGGCTAAGAAACTTTTCTCTTCCCGAATCTCTGCTCAAACTTTGTCGGTTCACCTCAAGGGATTGCATTTGGAATTTCAGCTAACCTGAATGCAGATCTTTGGAGAATTAGGATCAAAGTTATCCCGTGCATGCCATGTGTCAAAACTTGGGAGATGGAAGAGCCGGTGAGACCTGCCATTTTGTGCTGTGATCGACCTCTTATGAATAGAAGCCTCGCATTATGCTTTGAGGAACGTTATGATGGCATTCAACAACTGAGGGGTAAATGTCATATGAGGCTTAAAAACCTTTTTATCTGACGCAAACATGCATGTCTCCACAGAAAATGAAGGTTTTAACGACTGTTGAAAATGTAGTCCGATCTGGAAAATAATTTATTTCAGAGGAAAACAGAAAGTTGCAAGGTTTCAGCGTGAGAGAAAAGGAGCCCAACACTGCGATGTTAACATAATGAAATATGACATTTAGGTATACAGAGGTGATCGTTTCTTTTAATTCCCACCATAGATTTTCTAGACGTTGTTGGGGATTTAGAGTAAATTAACTTCACGTTTTGTTACATTCGGATTTAATAACTTTAAAAATACCTCTAACACAATATTTAAAACATGCTCAGAATGATAAATAGGATGCGAAGAACAGTCCTGTCTTACTGTTTATCAAGTGCACGCTCAGATAGCAGCTTAATCATAAATATGGCGAAAACCCTTTACGAATATCTACAAAGCAGCACGGTCTGTTAAGTCTATTAGAATAACTTGTAAAGGCAGGATGCAGGTGTCTCTGCTGTTCCCACTGTAAGTTTTTAAGGAGACGTTCGACCATATAAGGAGATATGACCCCAGCAAGAGTGAAGCTGCTTTAGAACTCGTGGTACATTAATAAAAGTCAACAATTGTTCACCAATAATGTTCATGTTTTTATTCCTTTTTGTTTTTTTTAATTCTGATTTTTTATTTTGTTTTTTGTATGTTGGAATGAGGTAACCGTTTCCCCTCGCATTCATGGTAAAAGGAAGAGACAAGTGCGGAATGTACAGATGGACAGTATAAGAGACCGTCATTGTTTAACGGTATTTGCTAGGCGGATATTATGTCTGTAACAGTGTCTGGGCGTAGACATTTTTGTCAGCTCTTTTCATTTTCTGATTTGAGATGCAGTCAGCTCACATGCTCAAAAACCTCCAGCATTCGACCCCTTACATATGTGGGGTCACCTTCGACATGTGTGGTGTTTTGGAACAAACAAATTAATTTAAATTAAAGAAATTATAAACACCCAGATAAAAGAGACACATGGTGCATTTTGATGCTTGAGAAGCAAGGAAGAAGAAAATTATTTAAGGAAGACTGGTGCTGTATGTAGATATATTCAAGTCTGTCTACGCAGGTTTTAGGCCATTGTGTTTAGACTAGTGCTTACTTTATGCCTGCAATTAATGTGACTAATTTATCACTATATTTACTTAACATGAAAAACTCAGGGATGAATGATTGTTCATGCATTTGTTTAATTGTCTTAATACTTTTTTAATATAGCTGTGCTCTACCTTCTAATATCTGACTAATTAACAAATAAACATCACTAATATTAATACACAAGATATGCTTTAGTCAAATTGATATTTGTGCTGATCATTTGATTAAATTGGCAACAATTTCACCATCATTGTAACTGTAATATCACTAACATTTTAGGGCATTATACGTGGCCCCATGAATTCCATCATTATTCAGATGAAAAAAAGGCACCCCTCAAGTCTTTTAAATGCAGTGAAGGAGGAAGTGGAGACTCCTGTGAATATGCTCTGCCAATGGAACCGATAGCAGTTCGCCGGGGCTAAACAGCCCAAGCCAATCCTGTCAAAATGTCTCCTCCCTGGTGCCTGTGTTCTCATTTACATATGCGTCCTGTGCTCGTGCGGTGGGCAGGGTATGCATTGCGCGGCAGGACTTGGCAGGCTCCGGGCCGTGTCTGTGCGTCCACCGGTCCCGCTCCCTGGCTGAGCCGGCCGTGGTGAGGTGCTGATCTCTGAGCCCATGCCACAGCTTGCGGCTGCATTGGGAGGCAGGGGCATGGGGCAGGCGCGGGTGGCCCCGTTCCTCTCTCTCTCTCTCTCTCTCTCTCTCTCTCTCTCTCTCTCTCCCCCTCGCTCTTTCTCTCTCAGACCCCCCCCCCCCACCTCACTCTTCAGGCCTGTCAGTCTCCAGCTCAGCCGACTGGATCCGGCCCGGAGCCTCGGAGACGTGATCAAACAGCCATTCCACACTTAAATGCTTCTCTGCTCCTTTTAATTGGAGGAAATTGTCTTCCAGATGCCCGGGCCCTAGCCAGGCTGCTCTGGGGGGACGGAGTGGCAGCAAGGCCGGGACGATTAGGTATTAATTGATATGTGCTGTGGAGACCCCCCCACCCCACTCCTGCGGTAGCCCACCTCCCCTCCTTGCCTATTCCGAAGACGAAGGCCTTTCCCCATGTGGTCACGGAATCCCTCCACGTCCAAACAACTATGTTTGTTTGTTTGGTTGCTTGCAAGGTGCTCGGGGGCTACCACACTGGAGCAAGTTTGTGCTGGGGCTTGTTAGTAACCTTGACGAGCAAGGTTAAGTTAACTTTAGGGAAAAGGGGTAATATATTAGCCCTAATGATAACACCACCATGAAATCAGTGTGGACGGGAGAGTTGTATGGTAGGACTCTTTAAAACAGGAGAAAATTTGCATCTATAATTTGTCACAGAATTTTTGCTCATAACCATGATTTGCCATTCTAATCTATTTTGATAACTAAATTAGATTTCACTATGGAAAATCACATTTGATTCATATAATAATAATAATAATAATATTAAATAAATAAATAAATAAATAAATAAATAATACACTTCTTTTTCTTCTTCCTCTTCTTTATTATTATTATTATTATTATTATTATTATTATTATTATTATGTTGTTGTTGTTGTTGTTGTTACTGTTGATACAGTATTGTGTGAAAATACATATTCCACTAATCAACATGTCAGTCGCATGCAAGTTGTAGCTATTATTGGGCATCTCTAAATAATATGTTATAAGTCAGGGTGTGGCCTCACACCGATCTGTAGTAGAAATCCTTTTCCTATTGTCTCACCAGCACACATTTAGCTCGAGCTGCAGTGCCTCGTATTTCTCTTAGGCCTGTCTCTCTCAATTGATTAAGCTTGTAAGGCCCGTCATTCAATATCCGTCATGTAGCGTGGAAGGCACAGTTCATCATGTCATCGCGTGCAACATACGAATGGGAGTTAGTTTGTGACTACTGACAGTTGTCAACTTTTGTCTTTACCAAATAATTATAGTTGAAAAAGAACATTTAATGCTTTGCATGTCATTTAGAGTTGAGCGCTGATTTGTGAAGCATTCTGCATGCGTTCGAGTGCCGGAGAGTGAGCGAGAGAAAGAGAGGGCTAAAGAGTAGAAGTTTTTTGAGCAGGCTAATCACAGACGTCAGTGTGTGATCTAAGAATAAAGAGTGCCCTGACAGATGAGGTGGTGCCGGATGAGCTTGTCTCCACAGTCTCATACCAGGGTGCCACCAGAAAGAACGTCTGTCTGTCTGCCGAGAGAGAGAGAGAGAGAGAGAGAGAGAATGGACCCAAGATAATACATTGTGCTCAACCTCACCCGGAGGCACTTTCCATGAGGAAAAATCTATCGAGTAATGCTGCTTTTAGGGTTAGTGGGAAATGCAGAATAAGCATACATCACAGTAAAACCCAGTGCAAGCACAGATGACATAGCTGAACAGATGTGTGCAGATGTTTCATATTCAAGTAAGTTTTTTCCACTCGGCTCTTAATTCATCTGGAAGAGAGAACGGCTGGGTAGAAATCACAAATCACTCCTGCCACGACCTTTTATTTCTCTCTCTCTCTCTCTGTCCCTCTGTCTCTCTTTACCATTCTTTCCATTTTCCTAAGAACAAAAGAGAAAGAGAGAGCCAGCCAGAGTGTCTAAGTGTGGGGATATCATACAGACAGTACATACAAGATCACCTGATCGATTCTGGTAGATTACCTTACTCATCAACTAAACCACCTCAAAATAGCTGAACAATTATTTGTTTATATGTTGATTTATTTTTCAGTGCAACTTTAAAAAAAGTAAAATATAATAGAGTGGCGGTCTCAACTCCTTGGTGTTACGGCTTTACTCGAGACAAAAGGTGTTTTAAGAAATGTAGCTATAGCAGTGGAAATTCTCCAGAGCTTTACGATAGCCACATTCTTAGGGCGTGATCTAATGCTGTTCGAACTTGTGAAGCATGTTATATGCACTTTTATGTGATCTGTGAAAGCGAGCCTGGATGAATGACGCTCGATGGCAGCCCTTCTCCATCTGGGCGGTTCATGTGAGGAGGCAGGGTCTGGAGGCAGGGCTTGGAGGCGTGAGGCGTGAGAGTGAGGAGGCGGGACCTCGAGAGCATGTGAGCAGTCCCCTTGGCTGAACAGCAGACCGTGATGAGTTTCTTGGGGTTTACACAGCCTTGAGAGAGAGAGAGAGAGCTGGACAGCCGGACAGCCCTGACTCGGGCCTTGCCCTTTGGCCGACGACAGCCACCTCATGTCCGCCATCCCTCGCTGCCTCTCTCTCTGCTGCTCTTGTGCGCCACCATGCTTCTGGGATCTTGCCTGTGCAGCCTGATTCTGCGCTCGCTGACTGCACTTGAAGCTCTTTGGAGGATGGACTTTTTAAAGCTGGTTTTCCTCCGTGTCGCAGGGTGAGAGAATGAGTTGCTGCCAAGCAGGCAAGAGGCACAAAATTACAGCCATGTCATCTCACCAGACAAGGCATTTCGCAGCTAGGCAACTGTCTGTCAATCACAGGCCCAAAGCACATGGTGCCGTGCCGATTTGCATTCTCCGCAGACCTCTTAAAATACTGACAAATATCTGAAAGGCCACGGATAGCGCCAGATACCTCTATTACCTCTGAAAGCAGAAGCTAAAGCTAACACATACCAGTGCTAGGGGATGTCCTGAAATAATCGGGCAACTTTAATAACGCCTGCTCTTGAGCTGTTTCCAGGTCATGACCCTGGCGAATGGTGCCGCCCCCCCCCCCATCCCCTAGTGGGAGTAACAGGTCCCCTCAAGGGGACTGGGCAAGATGGCTGCCAGAATAGAGTAAAGAGGGCCCCTGCACCTTTAATTATGATCAAGAGGTTTTCTCCAAAGGACGGAGGCGTAGCAGTTATGTTGCCTCGTAAATCTGCCCCTGATGCCGTATATTGTGTTGAACTATTACTGTACACTATTATATTGCATATTCAACTGGCTCTTCAGGACCTCATTTGCATAATTGGATCTTTAATGAAACTTGCCTTGTGGAACAAAAAAAAAAAAAACTAGCTGAGGAGAGGTGAAAAAACATTTTGGAATTATAGGCAAACCCGTGTATTTGTTGGGAGAAGTTGTACTTGTGTTTTTTTTTTTTAAAAAAGCATGTTTTACAGAGAAACACAGAGGGCAGCAAAGTGACCTGTGCTATACACACACTCTTTTTTTACACACACACACACACAAACACACACACACACACATACACACAAACACACACACACCCACACCCACACATACACTCACATCAGTGGTGGTGCTACAAATAGGATGAGAAGTGCTTCTGAAAGCTGTACATTCTCAGCCAGGTCTCGCGGGTTATTACTACAATAGCTGGATTTCTTTAGCCTGGGGGATTTTAGGTTTTCTGTCTCCACTCATTCTCTCGACTTGCTACCCAGGGAAGATGGGTCCTTTGTAGGGAAACCCGCACCGCTTGCCTGTTGGAATTCCACTGCTGCAAATATTTTGACAATTTCTAGCCATGAGCAGTCGGTTTTTAGACAAGCAGTGGCTAGGACCGTCCTGCTTGTGCCAAACGTGTTAAGGTTGGCTGTTTAGGGTCCAACTGTTATTTTTAATTTTTTTAGTTTTTTGTAGTGTGTTTGTCTTAATGGCGTGTTATTTAGGCTAACTACAGCAGTGTAGTTATATTTGCATATTTTCCTTCAGTGCGTGATACTTCATGTTCCATATATCCCCTGATTTATTCACCTTCTTTAATGGTTTTTTTTTTTTTTTGTTTTGTTTTGTTTTTTCCTCCCTTGACTTATGCAGGTGAAGGTTAAAATGCTGATAGGGGAGCTTTTGAACCAATGTGACAGTCATGGTTGATGAAGTGTTATTTGTCCTGACTTTGAAGGACCTATCATTTAAAAGTACACAAAGAGTAGAAACCTTTTAAGTGGTGTTATAACATCAGGTGCTTTTCTTTTTCTCAGTAGAAAGGGGTGGCAGGGTGACTGGTGTTAATCAGGAGCACGGTTAAAAAGGCATATTAGTTAAATGACGATGATTGCTCCTGTAAAGAGGAGAGGGCCAGAGACACACGGGTGACCCTGCTTTAGGAACAGGAGAGCAGCTCATCTGGCTGTGGGGTTCACATGTGGAGGTTAGAGAGTAGAGACAGTGAGCAGGAGTGGGAATGAGGCATTAAAAAGACCTGCACAAGCTGTGCCATAGCTGTCATTTATACTACATGTGCGAATGAGACTAATCTCTCTCTTTCTCTTTCTTTTTCTCCTTCTCTCTCTCTCTCTCTCGCTCTGTCTCTGTCTGTCTATCTCTTTCCCTAGACTCTTGGGAACTTTGCTCTGACGCTGTGATACATCCCCTGCTATCTCACAGGTAGGTCCCTCTTATTGTTATGCCCATAACATATCCCTTTATGTTGTGCACGCACGCACACACACACACACACACACACACACACACACACACACACACACACACACACACACACACACACACACACACATGAACACACACCTCCCCCACCCCCCCACCCACACACACAAACACACCCACCCACCCACACACACACACACACACACACACACGAACACACACACCCACCCACCCACACACACACACACACACGGTCAGAGTGCTTTTGCTGTTGATTCTCCCGGTAATGATGTCACAGCGATAGTGGAGGAGAGCAAATGTCTCCTGATTCCACCATTTAACGGCTGGCTGAATTGGCTGATAATGATAGCATTGGCGTCTCCAGCCGCAGAGACAGATCAGACCCTGGGAATTAGCAACAGAAAGAGAGAGAGAGAGAGAGAGAGAGAGAGAGAGAGAGAGAGAGAGAGAGAGAGAGGGAGGGGATGAGAGGGAAAGGCCAGGAAAGGGAGAAAGGGAGAGCAAGAGCCTGGCACAGAGAGAGAAAGAAGAGAGAGAGAAAGAAGAGAGAGAAAAAGATAGAGATGTACAGAAAGAGAGAGACAAGTGGCAGTAGAAAGAAAGCTCGAGATCCTGACACAAAGAGGGGGTGATGTACTTTACATATCAGCGCTGTGCTCTTGAACACGCTACCAGAAATGTGTGCGCGCCAGCGTGGATAGCTGCTGCTCGATAGCAGTCAGCAAAATGACCGGCTGCCTGCACAGCTCCTTAATGCGCTGCCACGTCCCTGCCTGTGCTCTGAAGTGAAATATGAGGACGTCAGGTCCACATCTCTCCATCTGACCTTAACCTTAGCACCACATCAAAATAGAATCGGATAAAATAGAATAGAAGAGAATATTGCAGCTTGTTAATAGTTATATTTCATGTCCCAGCTTATTCACACGGAAATAAATGGATTATTTGGTAAAAACTTTAAGCATCTTTGATACTTTTTTTTTTACCGCGTGTGGTTTGTTTTGCCCGATGCTGTTTTTAATGCTTTAGCCTGACCCTGCCTAAATACAGTATAAGGGTCACTTTCTCTCAAATGGCTACTCACAAATATCATTCAAAAAAAAAAGGAAGAAAACATGGCACCATTTAACCTGACAGTATACCTGTTTTTCTGGAAATGCAAAAGTAAATAAGTAGGTCTGAATGTTAATGACCATTGCGGACTTTGAGCACACACTCTTCTGTATGAGTTGCCCTCCTCGGCCCACATTTTCAGGCCTGCACAGTGCTGTCTCGCATGAATGCGAGAGGATGCTCACAGGTTTTTTATCTTTTCTTTTTTAAGGACAAATATTAAATATATAGGTATGTGTTCAGGAAAGCCCCTGTCCAAGGTCGCTTCATTCAAGGATTCTGAGGTGCTCGTTCTTTCAGGAAATCCTCCAGTACCTCAGTGAACATGTGTCGGAACAGGACAGATATACATGCTCTCTGACACACAGTCATTCCATCACACAGTCACAGTCATGCAGTCTCTCTGTCACATAGTCACATAGTCATGCTGTTACATAGTCACGCCACCACACAGTCACTCTGTCACACAGTCATGCTGTTACACAGTCACGCCACCACACAGTCACTGTCACACAGTCATTCTGTCACACAGTCATTCCATCACACAGTCACAGTCATGCAGTCACTCTGTCACATAGTCACATAGTCATGCTGTTACATAGTCACGCCACCACACAGTCACTCTGTCACACAGTCATGCTGTTACATAGTCACGCCACCACACAGTCACTCTGTCACACAGTTATGCTGTTACACAGTCATGCCACCACACAGTCACTCTGTCACACAGTTATGCTGTTACACAGTCACGCCACCACACAGTCACTGTCACACAGTCATTCTGTCACACAGTCATTCCATCACACAGTCACAGTCATGCAGTCACTCTGTCACAGTCACATAGTCATGCGGTCACACAGTCACACAGTTACTTTGCTCATGATGACTAATGTCACACCTCTTTGAAAAGGTTTTGAAATGTTTCTAGAAGTGTGTTAATGAAAAAAAGAAATAAAGATTTAACTGTTTGGGTTGGAGTTCACAGAGAAAATTAATGGCATTGTTTGAATAAGTTGTATCAAGGATAAGAATGATCATATCAAACGTGAGGTAATGTAGATGCGGCGCTCCAAAGGAATGGCTGCGTCACCATATTCTCTCTGTTCTCACACAGATATCTCTCTTCTTTTTCTGTCTGACTCTGTGTCTCACACACACGCACACACACACACACACACACACACACACACACACACACACACACACACATACATACACACACACACACACACACACACACACAGACACACACACACACACACATACATACACACACACACACACACACGCACGCACGCACACACACACCCACACACACGCGCACGCACGCGCACGCACGCACGCACGCACACACACACACACACACACACACACACACACACACACACACACCCACACAGACACACATCTCACCTGCCATCACTCTATGGTAACAGGCATGCTGCTTTGTTTGTGGAGTGCTGTCAGTCCTGTGAAGAGTGTTTTAAGTAACTGCTGCTGAAGGTGAGAGTTAAACAGCATTTACTTCGGGGAATTTGCCTTTATTTATCTGCCTTATTACAGAGAAGTATTTGCAAAGGCCTCTCGTTGAGAATTCCCCAGATGCGCAGCTCTCTTTACACACCTTTTAAGTCTTAAGATGCTTCTTCCCCCTCCTGCTATAGCTCACCTCAAACATATCTGCGCCACTCAGACCCCACCTTCCTTTTCTTGTCTGTTTTTGTTTTCGTTCACATTGCTTTCTCTCTCTCTCTCTCTCTCTCTCTCTCTCTCTCTCTCTCTCTTTAGTCTTGATCACTAGACATTGTTGTTTGTCTCTCAGTTTGCCTGTTTCATTTCTTTGTGATGGCAATTGTGCCAATCGGTGTAATTGGGAGAGTTCTGAGTTAAGCAGGGCGGGCTGTGAGCGTGGGAGGTTGGGGTCCCCGGGGCCACTCTGGAACCCGCCCGACATGATGTGTCCAGGATGGCAGGATCACTGCGAGGTGCCCAAGGTCAAGCGATGGTGTACAGGAGGTATCATGTAAGCGCCCCCCTGAATCCCGCCTGATGGCTGTAGTGGATACAGTCAGTAGCTGAGTACGTCGTGGTCGAAGTAAGGACACTGGGGTTGAGATATCCCCTTCTGACATATCAGAGTCGCGGCTTTGGGTTACTCTTCCGCTTCTCAGAACAAGACATCTTGGAAAACGTGCTGTGCTTCTCTGCCCCAGGTGGTGGGAAGGGCACAATCATTTCCCAAAGTCGTGCGTTAGTTTCCTGTTTACATTTTCCACTATGAGCCAGCGTAACACTCCGCTATTTGTCCTTCTCCAAAAAGCAGCGGTACTTAGGCCAACCACGAGACGTTCTGGTGACACGCTTAACTCCTGCTTTCCCTAAGTCAGAGTGTCATGAACATCGCACACATTATAAAGAGCCTTTTTTATGACAAGTTTAGGTGTCGACGACATGACTCGAGTGTGCGAGGGGGCCCTGCTCTGGTGTTGATAATTAACACTTTCTACTGTACGCGTGGGCCCGTCGTCAGGCAAGTAAAAGATCGTCTCTGTTTAAATTTGCATGATGATGGTACTGTGACCAGTCATCGCTAGATCAACCAGCTAGAAAAGCCTAAGGTTGGGGGAGGAAGATTCATGTTCCCCCTCCACTTCTCCCACGGCCCCTCCTGTTCTCTACCGTCATCGCTCTCCTTCGTGGGAGGTCTCCTTTAAATGGCTAAACCTCAGTCCCCCTCTCCAACCTCCTCATGTCCCGCCGCCCTCCCCCGCTGCTACCAGGGTCCTGAGCTCCTCTCATTTCGGCGCGGGCCGACCAGGGATGCTCAGGAAGACTCTCCTTTCGTTTATGTGTTTCTGCCCCCTCTCTTGTTCTCTCTCTCTCTCTCGCTCCCACTTTCTCTCTCTCCCTTGTTTCCCCTCTCCCTCTCTCATTTCCTCTCTCTCTCCCTCTCTCTCTCTCTCTGCCCCCTCTCCTCCTCTCCCCCTCGTTTCTCTCTCTCTCTCTGTCTCTCTCTCTCTTTCTCTCTCTCTCTCTCTCTCTCTCTCCCTCTCTCTCTCTCTCTGCCCCCTCTCCTCCTCTCCCCCTCGTTTCTCTCTCTCTCTCTTTCTCTCTCTCTCTCTCTCTCTCTCTCTCTCTCTCTCTCTGCCCTACTGATTGCCATAGCCTCGGGGCCTTCTGCCGCACACTACATTCCTGTGATTATATTAATGGCCTCCCGTGCTGAGTTTGGAGGCAAAAGAGGGCCCGGGCGACACGCGGCTGCGCGCCGGAGCCGCCTGGGAGCCGTCGGGGAGCCGTCGGGGAGCTGGGCCCTGCGACCGCGGGGTCCCGGGTTCAGGGCCCACGTGGAGAGCTGCTGTTGTTGTCCATGCTCCCCTTGGGCTGGCCACTTAACCCTCAATACTTCACAAAGCACCTACGGCAGCTATGGCAGGAACTCAGGGCGGTGGCCGGGGAGAGGGGGCGTAGACATGTGTTCGCCCACGTCTGCTCTGAAACAAGGGACGTTATGAGTAAGACACGCAAATCAGACCCACTGGCTTTTGGCTAAAACTCGCAAAGCTGGCTAATAATTCTCCCCTGAACAGTATTGATCTTTATTTGTTATTACGAGACTTGGAGGCGTTCCTCCATGTTTATTTGTCTTCATTAGAATCTCACAGCACCTGCAGCAGCATTGCAAACACTGTGAGTGTGTGTGTGTGTGTGTGTGTGTGTGTGTGTGTGAATGGGTGTATGTGTGCATGTGGATTTGTGTTATTGCATACGAAAGCTGTCTGCGTCTAATTTTCTGTTGTGTGCCTGTTAGTGCTTTTGTGTAGGCCTGATTTTATTTTGATCATCTATCTTCGTGACTCCTTTTATCCACTTTGAATTAGGCGTGCGCGCGTGCGCCACAGACTGTCATCTACTTCTTGTCCTTATCCTGTAAAAGCGGCGGAATGCATCCTCAAAACATGATCAAGATCGCTGTGTCTTTGCCACTTTGATCGGGGTTCCCCTGCACAGCTTAGGTGTGTGAGCAGCAACACGAGTGTGAGCCGCGAGGGTCTGCCCCTCTCCCTGTGGGGCCGGCCGTTTGATCGAGGGCCGTCCGGCTGGGGCGTGCGAGGAAGAGAGGCCGAAACTGCCAGTGTGCCCCCTCTTCACTGTGCTCACTGCAGTACCTCTCTCTCCTAAATTTTGTTGTCAGGGGTAATCTTAGGAATGATCTTAATCATGGAGGTTCAGTCATTCCAGTGCGTGTATGTGTGTGTGTGTGTGTGTGTGTGTGTGTGTGTGTGTGTATGTGTGTGTGTGTGAGAGAGAGAGAGAGAGAGAGAGAGAGAGAGACAGACAGGAGCAGGAAAGAGGGAGAAGTCAAGACAATGATATAGAGTTTAGTGGAAGGATCAGCAATGGTGTATCTGACTATAATTGGATGAGAAAATTTGAAACAGTCAAGGTTCTCAAGATGTGTTGCGTGATTTTATATAGTGTATTAGTACGGGGCATGTTTTTAATGCACTTCATGTCATCCTTCAAGGAGTGCAGAATATTCACATACTGCAACATGCAGAAGCTGAACACA
Organism: Electrophorus electricus; assembly: GCF_041902795.1. NCBI lineage: Eukaryota > Metazoa > Chordata > Actinopteri > Gymnotiformes > Gymnotidae > Electrophorus > Electrophorus electricus. The sequence goes on from NC_137519.1 coordinate 9,906,261, forward strand.
GTGACACAGTCTAAACATTAAGCAGAGTCTCTGAACAGAGTGAAATGCATTTATAAGCACTGTGTGTATGTGTGTGTCTGTGTGTGTGTGTGTGTGTGTATTGTGATGGGGCAGGGTTCAGTGTGGGGCGTGGGTAGAGGAAGAAGGAATCCATTACATATAAACACCCTTTAAGCAGTGATGGGATGATCCAGTGGGATTAAGAGGGAAATCCTGATGGACGTTGAAAAGCTGACCACACAGAGGAAGGGCGGCACAGCACGGCCCACTGCAGATGGCACACACACACAAACACACACATGCACACATGCACAGACACACACAGACACACATACACACGCACACGCTTAAATACACTCACATACACATACATGTATGCATATTCATACACACTTGCACACATGTATCCAAGGTCCCAAAGAGAGGTCAACCTGAAGGTCTAAGGGCATCTGTGAGGGTGCAAAGTCAAGGCTCAGGATCAAGCAGCTTTTCATGTGCAGGGCTGAGAAGTGTTATTGTGTGCTAGTATAATCAGTCTAAACCTAAATAAAAGCAAACAAATTCAGTAAGTATCTAAACTACTGCACTTATGGGATGGTCATTACAGTCAGCAACATAGCACCAATTATATATATATATATATATATATACACACACACACACACACACACACACACACATTCCAGTGAGTCACTCTAGTCTACCGTATTAAGAAATGTCGAGATCTTCAAAATTGCAATGAAGTACATTACACTACAATATATACACACAGCCTTGGGTCTTTATACACAAGCAGTTTTTGGACCCACACAGAGATGTATGTAAAGAGATGGCAGGGTTGTTTAGCACCATGTGTGTGTGTTTGTGTGAGTGTGAGTTTGTGTGTCAGTTTGGGTTTTTTTGGTGTGTGTGTGTGTGTGTGTGTGTGTGTGGGGGGGGGTTCAGGGGCAGATCCACCCCCCACCCCCTGGCCCCCGACCATTAGGTATGCGTGGTGGCATCCACACATCTTGTCTCTATATTATTAAAAGTAGTTTGCCCATAGGCTGCTTCTGTGCTGAAGGAAGTTGGACAGATGGCCATGTTTTTTTAATAGATCACAGCCATAAGTAAGGCGAGGCTGAGGAAGAGGAAGGGTGATAGCACCAGTGCTCTCCACTTAGCACCAGCTCTGCTCGAGCGGGACCACACCACGTGCAAACGCGCTTCTATCCTTAGCCCGCACGGCTGGATAATTAGACGAAATAGTTCCTGAAAATGAATCCGCATTTTTCCGCTCAGCACTGGGCTAAACACCGATGCGTGTTTGCTCGGCAGCCTGTCCCACTGTTCCATGCTTATGAAGGGCGTATGGAAACTGTGTTATTAAGCTTATGAAACTTGAGTGCCCTGGTATTATGCTCCGTAAGCCACCCCGGGCCCCTGCCTCCTCGTCCCTCTCCCCCCACGCCTTGTTTTCTGCGCTTGACTGACTGTTGCTCATAACAGGATGTTAAATATATAGCAGAGGGAGAGAGAGAGAGAGAGAGAGAGAGAGAGAGAGAGAGAGAGAGAGAGAGAGAGAGAGAGAGAGAGAGATTATGTCTGTATGGTTGCTCTGTGCCTTGATGTATGCACCATGTCAGGCAGCCATAGTCTCCTGGGTAAAGAATGATAGTTCAAATACCTACCATCTCTCCCCTGGTGCTCCAAATGCTCGCCTTTGAAGTTTTTATAATCCATCTGTCATCTTCGAGTGGGGAGGGCACATGTTCTGTACTGCTCAATTACAGAATTTTCCTTTTGCCAGCCACAACGAGAGAGGAAACGAATAATATGGGTGCGAACCAGGGAGAGGGAATGAGAGAGGAAGAAAGAGAGAGAGAGAGACAGAGAGAAAGAGAGAGAGAGGAAGAGGTAGGCTAGGGAAACAAAATTTGAATTCAGTTCATTCTTCCGCACTTGATCACCCTCCTATCCCACTCTCAGTTTGTCAGCTTTTGAACAGGAGTGTGTGTGTTGTGGGTGGAAAGCTTAAACTGCTTCCTACTGTCACAATTGCAAAAAGCCTGATTGAACGCTTATTGTTTCGAGAAGGTTGATTTTGATCGATCTTTTAAGATGAAAACCGTCTTTAGCTCTTTCAGGCTGATCACATTCAGGCTTTTCACACTGTTATGTTCTTTGTGAATATTGCTTTTATCTGAAAAAAGTCATGGATGAAATTAGAATAATGAATAATGAGAATGATTTTAATATTCCTCTTAAGGATGCATGGTAGATGGTGGGTGGAGCCTGTTTGATGTATATTGTAATGAAGCTTCTCACGATGCTTGATGGTAAAATTTTTTTAATTAGAAAATACAGCTTGAGGTTTCAGGTTTCAGAAAGACAGAGAGAGAGAGAAAGAGAACGAAAGGGAATGACAGAGTGAGCGAGGGAGAGTGAGAAGTTCACATGCTGTTCCTCAAAGAAAGAGAGAAAAAGGCAAAAAGACAAATGCTTATTTGAAGGTAGGAACACACAGCCACCATCACCACTTAATATTTGACTTTTTTACTTCATGTGTAATCTAGAGTAGAACCAGAACCTCACAGAAGATGAAAGATTGCAGCAGGCCATGATGAAAAGAAATTTGACATTCTTTTGTTGCCTTTGAAACTTCAATATTTGGGCGTAATTGTTTCGTAGGCATTATATATCTTCATTTGTGCCGGAATAACATGTTAGGATTTTTTCCCCTGTCTAAATAAGAGCATCACCCATCTGGTTCTGGAGCCAGCCCTGGCCTCCCGCTCATCGGAGGAATAATACACGTCCTAATGACTTCCACATATTTGGAAATCTCCCTTTTGAAATTGGTCTTGGCAGATTATTTGCAGGTACTTGAGTTGCATCTGTTTGCAATTTCGCAAATGTGGAAGACTTTAATGCAACGCTCTCAGTTTAGAGAGAGGGGGCTATTCTGATCCCGGGGTAGCACCGGCTGTCACCACACACACCAAAAGACCCTAAATCAATAAAATGAAAGGAAAAAAAGAAAGAAAAAGCCTTGTACTTTCTGTCGACCGCTGAGGGTGGTCATGTGATTCTTGGAGAACAGGCTCTCGGTGGGTCCATATAAATGTTCCTCTAAGAGGCTAAGACATAGGTAGTGAGTGGTGAGACAGCCAGTCCAGGCAGTGGTGAGATATGCTCACTGCTGCAGTTCCTGCTGAGTTTGGGTCCAGCACTGTTGAGGGAAGAGGAGAGGAGATGCTCCATAGAGCATGTGGCTAGCAGCTGACCTGCTTATGCCATCTCTCTGCTGCTCTCCTTCTCTCTTGCCCCTCTCTCCTTCCCTCTTGCCCCTCTCTCCTTCTCTCTTGCCCCTCTCTCCTCCCTCTTGCCCCTCTCTCCTTCTCTCTTGCCCCTCTCTCCTCCCTCTTGCCCCTCTCTCCTTCTCTCTTGCCCCTCTCTCCTCCCTCTTGCCCCTCTCTCCTTCCCTCTTGCCCCTCTCTCCTTCTCTCTTGCCCCTCTCTCCTCCCTCTTGCCCCTCTCTCCTTCTCTCTTGCCCCTCTCTCCTCCCTCTTGCCCCTCTCTCCTTCTCTCTTGCCCCTCTCTCCTCCCTCTTGCCCCTCTCTCCTTCTCTCTTGCCCCTCTCTCCTCCCTCTTGCCCATCTCTCTTTCTCCCCATCTCTCACTTTCTCTTTCGGTATGAAACGCTGTGTCTCTCCTTCGCTGTCACGGGCACAGCATCAGCACACACGTGCTCCCTCTTGCTCACCCAGCACAGTGTAACTGTATAGGAGGTTACAGTTACAGTCGTTGCAGATCTCAAGACTGTTTGTTCACTTTGTTGCAGAAAAAAAAAGAAAAAAAAACAGATATGAAAAGGCAACAAAATTAACTCCTTTGTTTGGTGTTTTTTTGGGAAGATTTTTTTTTTTTATTAGGACCAAGAAGCACAGCAATGCCAGAAAAGGAATTATGTTGAAAGTGTATGCCTTGCAACTTTCTCCCTGTTGGAAATGTTTATTTGAACAGTAAGCTCATGATTTGAATATTTGTAATCCATGCTTAAATTTACAGGCCAGATGAACTTTTTGGCAAAGAATTGCAACCATAAGTAGGATTTTCTCAAAAGCTTTACAAAAATTTAAGCCATTTGCATGGCTTATCTAATTTGGAGGCGTTCAGGGAGAGGGAGGCTTGCTTTTCTCTTTTGTTATTTTCATACCTTTGAAAAGAAGTATTGTTCGACTTTTAATGTCTATGCATACCTTAGCCAGTATTCCACGGACACCAGCATTCAAGCCACTTAGAGGGAAAGAAAAGGACAAAAAATAGTGGGAGAGGAAAAAAAAGAAAAGAGGAATACATAAGTACATATGTGTGTGTGTGTGTGTGTGCGGGGGGGGTGAAAGGGCGATTTGTGCACAGGGCCGGGCACTGGAGTGGTTTTCCTAAACGTTCAATTCAAATGAGTTTACTGGGCACTGACTTGTAATGCGGCGAGAGGCCACCCATCTTGGAGGCTGGGCCGCTGCCGTTCAGCTCCGTGCGATTTCTTAAATGATGCTAATCAGTCCGGAGGGGCCTGGCCTCTGTCCCTCATCACTTTTTATGGAATTCGCGATCTGCTGAGAACCAGAAATTAGATGCGTCTGTGCACATGGGATGTGTGTATGCGTGAGAGTGTGTTATCTGTGTGTGTGTGTGTGTGTTCATGCACATGTGCGGGCATCTTTGGGGGTTAACAGGAATCATATTAGTTGAGTGTTGAGAAAGACAAACCGGGCTTTTCCCATGAACACGGTGGCAAGAAACAACCTCTTGATTTAGCTGCTGTCCTGTCTTCTTGTGGACAAGAAAGAAATATCTTTTGATGTATCTGAATTTCTGTGGCATGTTTATGCGTTTCTGCATACAAAGCATATGAGTCTCTGTGCTTCTCGCGTATGAGCCAGTCTCTATTCTAGTGCTTCTGTTAGATGTGTGTGTTAATGCAAAGAATTCTGATACCTTTCTTTTGTAAACATCAGCATGTTCTCCCTAAGTGTGTGGGTGTGTGTGTGTGCATGTGTGTGTGGGGGTGTATGTGTGGGTGTGTGTGTGTGTAGTGCTGTTAAAACACCAGTTAGATAGATAGCTCATTCTGTGGTCTGGCCCCTGGCCTCATCTTGTCTCACTCTTGGAAGTGTGTGACTATATATATAGTTTGATAGTGTGGGATAGAGGCTCTGAGGAGGCCAAGCATGAAGCCATGGACTCGCCTGGGACGGCAGGGGCACCAGGGGGAGTCGAGCCCAGGCCTGCTGAAAGCAAACACAGGCTTCTGGTCTGGATCTGGAGGGATGGCACAAGGGCTCTGGCTGCTAACACACGAGCATCATCTGGTCCAAACTGCTCATTATATCAGCACGACCATACTCTCCCCAGCCAACTGAGACACGCTAAACACCCACTGACACACACGTTAGCACACACACACGAGTGCGCACCGCAGGCGCACACGTACGCGCACACACACACACACACACACACACACACACACACACACACACACACACACACACGCACACACACACGTACACACACACATGTACACACACACTTAGTCACACGTCAACATTCACGAGCCACTGGCATATTTACACATATGCTACTCAGAGTTTAATATGTAGGCAGCGAAAAACACACACACACACACACACACACACACACACAAATTGTAACATTAATATGCACTCTCATTTGCACAGAACAAAGAGCCTGTCTGTCTCCACCTGCCTAGAGAATAGGTCACTCTGATATGTAATATCCAATGGAAATATCATTCAAGTGTAGGTGGAAGCATTAAGCATATTTCACAAAGGACAGTTTCAGATTCCTTTTGCTCCCATCTGGGAAATGAGAATATGGTACAGTAAGTAAGAAAACACGCACACACAAGCGCATGCATATGCACACACTTACGCCCACACACACAAACACACTTCTCTGATATGAAGCAAAGCATGGAGAGGTAAGGTCAGAGGAACGAAAATGAAAAATAATGGAGAACAACAAATGTGTTAATGAAAGATGAAATAAAAGCGTGATGCATTTCAATAGCACATTGTAACACAAGTGCTTTGTAAATCACACTGTTGAGAGCTGGCTTAAATGGCCAGTTTAGGACTTCAGATACCTGCCACAGGGAATACACCAAGGTTTTTAGAGTTGAGAGAGACCACTTCACATCACATTGTGTGTGTGCGTGTGTGTGTGTATCTGTGTGTGTGTGTGTGTGTGTGTGTGTGTGTGTGTGTGTGTGATTGTATATTCATCCAGTGATTTGCTTGTGTGTTTTTGAATCTGTGTGTACTATTTGTATTTGTATGCAGATAAATCTGGCTTAAATGTAAATATATGTCTGGTTCTTGGGCATGTGCATCTGGTCTGTGTGGCTGTCCGTGATATGTGTGTATTTGCATGTGTGTGTGCATGTGTGTGTGTGTGCGTGTGTGTGTGTGTCTGTGTGTGTCTGTGTATGTGTGTGTGTGTGTGCATTGTCGAAGCAAGGAGTGCTGCTTAAATAACCTACTTTTGTCTGACAACGGCATCAGTTGTAGAGGTGCACATATGCAGAAAGCTATTTGGAAAGGCATCCTCGTGCCTGTCAGCTTTTATTATGCGGGGAGGTGTCATGTTTGTAACGAAGCTGAGTGCAGATGGCAGAGTGGAAGAAATGGATCACTAATTTTAACAATGATTAATGAACAGAGATGGAAAATGAATTACGCTCCACTATTGGAGGCAAGGAATATTCTCTGTGAAAATGTTAACTTCGGCTGCCAGCCGGCTAGAGAGCCAGGCGTGGGGGGTGGCGGGGTGGGGGTGGCGGGGTGGGGGTGGCGGGTGGGGTGGGAGAGGGAGTGCTGATGCTGGTGCAGGAGGGGTGGTTGGGGGGAAGGGGGTGTTAGGAGAGAGGGAGGGTGTATATACACCCCTCTCATCTCTTATAAAGTCAACACATCGCTGCTTTGCTTCTATTACTGTTAGCGCTTTTCTGCACAGGCGCCTGTGGTTGTAACGGGACCTGTCGGTTCCCGGTCCTGGCTCAGTCTCCCGGGAAGCGTGGGTCTGCGGCAGGCAAATATCCCGAGTGGTTTCCCGACTGCGCGAAGCGTGCGTGCGTGCCACTCTTGGGTCGGTGTCGGCTCTGGGCTCTGGAGGATGCTCCCGCACGCCCCCCGACTCGTGCGTGTCCGTTCGTCGCAGGTTGCCTTTAAAGGCGCAATTGTGTCACACCTGGAGCGGCAGCTGAGGGCAGAGCTTGTGGCAGCAGGCGGGAAACCCACAAACATTTGAAATCAAGAAATGTGACTGCTTAAAGAGACAGGAAAGTGCTCATCGAGTTTAACTCGCAATGGCGGAGGAGCTCAGTTTAAGTTCATTCTTGGAATGTTGTGAAGGTGGGGGGGAATAAACACTTTTCCACAAACATCCCCTCCCAATTTTGCTGCTCTCAATTCCCCTTGTGCTTGAAGTTCTGCTTCTGTGAAATCACACCAGGTGGGTGTACATGGTTTTTTTTATAAGATGCAGTGTTATAGATATATGTGCTGTGTTTTGAATCTAATTAAGCTCCTGATGGGAAATACCTTTAAGAAAGAAAAGGAGGGAAAAAAATCACACGTACACACGTATACACACACACACACACACACACACACACACACACACACACACACACACACACACACACACACACACACACACACACAACTTCTTGGAAACAATATAAGTGAGCGCTCAGAAGAGAGCTCAGGTTACCCAGCATATGCTGAGCACTCCGAGAACATACACTATGCCTTTGGTGAACAAGGTAGGCAAAAAGCTCCTGGGATCCAATTTAGAATGTGACTTAAGGCAAGGATGCCTTTGTGTGTGTGTGTGTGTGTGTGTGTGCGTGTGTGTGTGTATGTGTGTGTGAGGCACTGCATGTGCGCTCATCTTGGTGCTGTATTGAAATTGTATAGGGTGATTAGAATTCCCCTTTCAGGCTCTGGGGGTGGCCGTGGTAGAGCCCCACATCTGTGCCTCTGCCCCTGCTCTACTGCCCCGTCTCTCTCTCTCTCTCTCTCTCTCTCTCTCTCTCTCTCTCTCTCTCTCTCTCTCTCTCTCTCTCTCTCTCTCCCCCTCTCTTACTCTCTAGGAGGCCTGCACTCTTAGGGTTACATGCTACTTTAAGGAGATGTTAGGCTGTGTAGTTCACACAGTTTATGCTGGCCAGATTATTTGTGTAGCGTTGAGCAGGAGCCTTTTCAAGCGGGATCGGGTAACGCTGGCTTCATGGGGTTGGACCTGATGTTTCGTTCCTGTCCTTCTTCCTTTCATCCATTCACAACAGTCTGTCTGTTATGATTGCACAGAATGTAATGGTCTATGATTATTTAGTGCATTAATGCATACGATTGAGTTTTTTGTTGGTGTGTGTGTGTTTTGCATGTGCACCATATGCTTGGATTTGCTTTCTGCAGACTTCTTACGTGTGTATTAGTGCGAGTGCCAGTGCTCCTGTATGTTAGACGCACTGAGGTTTGAAAAAATCTTTTCACCAGTGTCATAAGGTCAGTGTCACGGACACTGATTGAGTGGATGAGTGAAGAAACGCGGTTTGGTTCCCAGGCAAATGGCAACAGCGGCGGGGTCATATTTTCCTCCATCATCAGAGTCTCCGGCTGCTTCAGCACAGGAGGAGTCTCTGGCCGACCTCAGCCCTTGTCTTTATTGCACCTGAACCAGTGTGGAGCAACATTATCGGCTTCGGTTACAAGCGGCACATGTAGCTAGTCTTCAGCCATCCAGCCCAGATGGGACACAAATGTTCTCCTCCAATGTAAGTGACACACAACGCAATCTAAATCTATTATTGAATTATTGCAAAAAAAAAGAAAAAAAAGAAAAAAAATGATCGCCTTAGAAAATCACGGCAATTATCAGATCCCCACATACACAAACACTTTTGTCGGCGTCACAGTCGGACGCGCGGAACTTTTTGAAGCTGTAATTACAGGTATATCAAACACATGGGTGCTGTGTCTCCTGCTTTGGCGGAGTTTGTTTACAGGCGCTTGTCTACCCCCTCGTGTGAACCTGTCTGTGCCGCTCCTGTGCCGCCTCCGTCACGCGCCCGGCTCCGGGTACGACTGGCTGGCATGCCGATTGATGCCGCCAAAAGCGGAGGATATTAAAGTTGTCTGTCACGCGCCCCTCCTCGACAAAACGAGTGGATGTGAACTTTTCAGCCGCGCACTGTCACCTCAACTAATCAGGATGTGAAATCTGTATCCCGGCGCACTCATTTAACTTTCACCAGCCCTCCCCAACCCACCCCATCTTTCCATTTTGGAAAAAAAAAAAAAAAACATTGGCAGAGGCAAAAAAGAAAGAGAGAAAAAGAAGAAAAAAACAGCAAAAGAACAATCACGCTGGAAGTAACGTGATTTCCAAATAAACGCCCCGTCTGTCAGAGGCAGGAGATGCACTCGCATTCCCGATGTAGCTCAAGGAGACAATTAGCAAACAGAGGTGACACGGTAAACAGGTGCAGCCATTATTCCAAGAGCTGCTGGCGATACATCCCCATCTCCCCGACTGATGGCCGATCATGTGACAGGAGGGGTGAATTATCTGTCTGCATCGGGGCTCGACTGATTGGGCCTGCCTGCCGGTTTGCTCCAGCATCCTATCTCACCCGCAAAAAAGAAGAAGAAGAAGAAGAAGAAGAAGAAGAACGGAAGGGAAAAAAATGAGTAGAGTTAGAGAGAGAGAGATGGGAGAGGCTCCCTAATAGACTGGCGGGGAGTCCCAGCGCTCCTCTACTGTGTGCGCGCTCTCCGTTTCAACACTCCGCTTCACTCTATTTGCCTGCTCCTTTCGCTGGGGCGCGGCGAGTTGACCCGGGGTCTGACCCACGCGCCTGCAGGCGTGGCTTTTACTGCCTAGTTTCTGTCTCTACTTTTAGTTCTATCCATCTATGACAACCCCTTTCAGGTTTATATATATATCCCTTGCCTTCACCCCATGAACAATTATATACACGTTCATCCCAAAGACTCCAACTTCTTAATTCACAATAGGCCATCGTCCTATGAGTGAGGTCAGGCCGGTTTGTAAGAATTGATTGCTTGTGAAGTGCTAATCAATGGGAACCGTTTCTCTTCCAGCTGGTAAAAGGTAGACCATTGTATTAAAACAGAGGAAAGCTGTGGTATACGCAAAGGACACAGACGTGTGGACACACACAATATGACAGTCGCCAAGACGAGGGAAAATGACAAAACGCAGCGACCTAAATAGAAGTGAGTTTCTGAACACGCCTTGGCTCCAGCTTGACCCTTCGTTGCTTTTTTTTAATCCTTTGAAAATTTCCCTTTGAGAAAAACCAAAATGGAAAAAAGTCATTTTTTAGGCTTCTTTCAGACAAAATGTGCCCTGAAGCTTTTTAAATTAGAGCTTGAACTCTTAATGACACTGCAGTCATAATGAATCTATCATAAACATGTGATGCGCCCCCCCGACACACACGCAGATCGGTAGTGCATAGGCTGTGGATCAGCCGCTGCCTGCCTTCCTGCCTGACGTCACGGAAGCTGATACGTGGCCGCTTGCTGACGCCCATTTAACGGGCAAATTATGTTTAAACATTACATCTTCTCTCTTATGGCTGACATCCGGAGCCTTTCTGTGCGGTATCCAGAAAGTTTTCGTATGCGTTGAAAACGGCAGGGAGAGTGTGTGTTTGTGCGTGTGTGTGTGTGTGTGTGTGTGTGTGTGTGTTGGCGGGGGGGCCCTTACATTTGAGTGTAGTCTCCAGTTGAGCCACATACTATCCATCAGGGCTCTCTCTCGACGGTAAGGCATTGTACAAATCTTATGATTGACATGAAACACAGCCTCTCTGCCTCCAACTGTTTAGGCAGCATTAGCTGGAGTGGCAGCCATCTTGCTAGGAGTTAATGATAATAATTATTTAGCATTTTTTATTGCAGGATAATTATTTAAGAGGTTCATGTAGTCAGCAGTGTAATCAGTAAAGAGCGATTACAGAAAATCCACAGGCAGGCAGATGGTAGCTGTTGTGGCCCACCCAGCCGCCCCCAGCCCTCCAATCCTCCAACTACTGCACATTATACCAGCCTGCGGACGATGACAGCAGAAAGGCCAAGTGATAAAATGAAACTCTTTGCCTGCGTAAAAGCGCACGTATGCGTATTTAAGCTGCAGCCTGATTAGTTGGAGCCTTTGGTGGTGGGTGGGAAAGCAGCAGCCCAGCCTATGAAACAGTAATAGTAATGTCCTTTTCAGAGGAATCTTCAGAGGCCTGACCCACGCGATTTTGTCCATTAGTGCAGTATGTGTCAGCCTGGCTGTTCGCACGCCATCCACTGGGAATAAGGTCGATGTTTGTTCCACAGCTCTTGCAAGATGTGCTTAGTGTACAGCCTCGCTACTGTCCCAACCATGTGCAACCCTCCCCCCCCACATTGTACACAAGCAACAAGGATGAAAATGTCTTTTGCTTTCCAGGGTCAGAGCCATTCGAACACCAAGGCTGCTGCCCTACATTCCTCACTAATTGTATAATTGGAAAAAGCTCTCCAAATGAGCGGCCCCTTTTAGCAGGTCTGATCTTCCCAGTGCCACGACTCCCCAACCAGCCACCCTTCAAAGTAAATCACAAAAGAGCATGTTGGGATGTCGGGAATAATAATCATTTCCAACAGCGTCCGTCGCCAAAGCGGAGTGGCAGCGTGAAACGCATGCAGTGCCGTGGCTGAACGTGTCTGCGGTTCTGATGGCCGACGTGTGGTGCAGGGCCGAGCCAACCACACAGCCCTACTAGCAGGACACTCCGCAAACCCACGCGGCAGCTTCGCGGCTAACGCAACAGGACGCTCTGTGGAAAGCTCCAGGGACTCAGGTGTATTGCCGCTCATGTCCTAGTGGGGGCGCTCATCGGTCGTAAAAATGGTCAGGGGCTTCTGAGGCTGCTCCTCTCCTGTCACTACCCTGATGATTTGCCCGGGCACTGTCCGGTCCTTCATATTTTATTATAGCGCCTGTGCTCATGGCCGAATTGGATTTCCGGAATTACGGCCGCGCACGTGTGCTCTGCCGTTCCTCCTGTGGCGTGCGTTTCTGAGGTCGGCACGCCTCCGAAGGCGTCACGGAGACCGCTTAAAACGAATCTGTTAATTAACCCTATCGACCAACCCAAAAATAGAGGCCAATGCAATTTGCATATGCCGGGCATGATCAATGCATTAACTGATTTCTTTTTTCCCGCCCAAATCTGATTTCCTCTGTTTTGAAGTGTGAGCGAGGGAGGCAGGTCTGGTGCTCATCGATCCAACACTGTGCAGACAGGAATACAAAGCATTTTATTATGCACTGAGGGCAAGAACATGTTAGCAGCACTTTGATTTCAAAGTTTATTACGCATTTAACCAGAACATGCCTTAGATTCTTTTTCTACTTTTAAGAGGCCTCGCTCTGAGTTTCCGATGCATACTACGTGTTCTATTTGTATTGTCCTTTAAAACAGCAATAATTAAAATGCATTCACAGTTTTGCTCGGTGAACGTTGTGCTCGGGCATTAAACAGTGCTCTAATTGGTAGCTGAGTGGAACACGTAGTATTAATAAGGTGATATTTCTTCAGGCGAAACAAAATCTGTTCGCTTTTCCCTGATTGAGGCGCAAACAACAACACGAAAAACAACAACTAAGAAAAAAAAAAGAGGGTGGGGGAGAAAAACAATAGGTGTTAAAAAAGCAATATGCTGCGTTTTCTCAAGAGCGGCTTATTATAGCGTATTGATTTATAAGGCTTTAAACGCGATCCACTGTGCCTGTCAAGGGCAGAGAAAGAGACGAGGAGAAAGGGCAGGAGAGAGACGCGGGCCAGGCGGGCACTGATCGGCAGCCGGCGGGTGATGTGGAAAGCCCTGCTCTGAATAGTTTTGAAACACAAAAGGGTAATTGTTTTAGCCCAGATGTTGCTTTCGCACAACAAGCAGGATACAATGTTCCTACTGAGCTGATGAGCCCAATCAGTGAAATGATTAAAAATTGATTTTGTCCCTGTAATTACAGTATGTAAACTACTTAGCCAGGATTGCAAAGGAAGTGATTTTCTAATTACGTATATACTCTGGTGTCTAATGATTGGTTTTTTGAAGTAATGAAGAGAGGGTCCTAACGACTCCTCTGTGTTCTGTTGTTTAAGGAAAAAAAAAGACAGAGTGAGGGAGAGAGAGACCATCATTAGGGTGAATGCAGCAGGCAGACAAAGGGCTGGAATTGAATTTTCACAACGGTAAAAAGGTGCAGGGATTGTGTTTGTTAACATGTGAGCTGGACGCTAATGGTGGCCGTGACTTGTGTGGGGTCACCAGAGCGACAGTCTGGACCCTCCAATTAAATCCCCCTGGAGTCATGATTACCATAATACACACACACACACACACACACACACACACACACACACACACACACACAATGCGTGCACACTTACTCATCATATGCGTACAGACAAAGATTAATTTTTTAATTTGATAATTTTAACAAAATTAGCAGCTATCATAGTACATACTGCACTTCCACATCAATGTGGAGAATAATTTGTCTATAAAATTATCAGAACTATATGTTCTACAGTAATTAAATATATTAAGACAATGTACTTGGCTATTTTGGTAAACTGTATGCATGGAAGCTGATGGAACATTGTGCATTATTAGGGTGAAGTAAAACCTTTAGGTTGTAACAGTGCTTTCTTGCTTTGGTCCACCCTTGCTGTCTTCAGCTGTGTGTGGCTAATTTTCTTACAGCTTTCTTACTTATTGTATGTATAATATATCATTTCTTGTAAGTGGCAGACAAGCATGACACTTTTACTTATTAGAACAGTGTTTCAAACTTTCAGGAAATTCTAGGCAGAATCAGATGGGTCAGGGCTCACTTTAGCCTCCGTTTTTACAAAAGAGAAGTGCATCTTTCAGCAATTTAAACCATACTGCGAAGTGCTTTTACATTTGTTCCATTTCTTTGCTTTTATATTCATTAGCTACAGATTTGAGTAATCTGATAAGAGTTCACAATTTGTGACGTGAACAGGATGGAAAAAAGAAAGCAAACAAAACTGAAATTTCCCCTCAATCGGAAGGCACGCTCACACAGCTTTGCATTGTGGGTGGATTTGGGATGGGGTGTGGAGTGGGGGTAACATAAATCTAGATCCATTATAATAGACAAAAAAAAAAAAAAAACAACTTTGGAGAAAAAAACAGAGCGAGACAGAGACAGAGAGAGACAGAGACAGAGAGAGAGAAGGAAAGGGAGTTTGTTGCTGAAGCTTTGAAATGCTGCCAGTATCAAACTGTACTTTTCAGACAGTTGACTGGGAGAGAAGCCGATAGCACAGCAGAGTCTAGCCCCTTTAATAATTCATTTAGTTAGGCTATGATCTATCATTTTGTACCTTTTGACATGTGATATTGAAATTTAATATTGCATCAATACAAATGATGTATTGCCAGTCGGCACGGGGGATGTGGATGGCAAAGAGATCTTTGGATGTCTCTCAGTCCCCCCCCCCCCCCCCTCTGTTCAAAGCCATATTGTGCACTAGCACAAAGGCAGACACTCAAAAAAGCACCCCCTCTTCCCAGCACTTTGATATGTATGTTTAAAAATTACATCTTTAAATGTTCAGGGAAGGATTTTCTCATACGTATTGTGTGTGTGTGTGTGTGCGCACATGCACGCGTGTTCACATGTGTGTGCATATGTGTGTATATTAAGGGCTTAGTGAAAGAAAGCATAACGGAGATGAGAGTGTTGTTGTAAGGAGTAGATGAGCTCCACTATACAGGGAGCTTTTGACATCAGCCGAATCCCTGGAGAGATCAGTGACACACAGCTCACTTCAGTCCTCTACATTTCAGGGCTTTCCGTGGCCAAGTTTCACTCTAACATATAGGCTACCCTACTTAGCTAGTGCCGTACAGTGGACCATATGTTCAACATATCGGTTATCTTAAATGCCCAGACTATTTACGGCTGCTTTGTTCCTTAGCCAAGAGCCCTGAATGAAATATGATGTAACCTTGTGATAAATAGAAGTAATCACGACATCTCTATCCGGTGAGATTCCTCTTCTTTGTCAAAGGTAAAGGTGAACTACCTTTGCGATGTACTGTACATTTCTTTTAGCGCCTGTCTTTGCCGCAGTGTATGGGGAGATATCGGGAGGTATTTTTGGGATAAGTGCCCACACGAGCTGCGAATCCTGACACTCGTTGTGTAGGCCCGGCGCCGCGCGCTCGTGCTAATGATATCCGATCTGTACGACAGCTCCCGCGCTCCCATCCGCAGCGGAGCCGCTGCGATTATTAACGCACAACTCGCCTCTGCGCCCCGCTCTCGCTGCAGCGCCGGTGATCGGCGGATGTCAGTCAGGCTCTCTTTGGGGAGCCTCGGCAGGTGAGGCGGTGGGTCGGCACTCCGCTCGCTACGCCAGATGGGTGAGGATGCGGGGAGAGCGAAACAGGATGCAATCAGAAAGTCACCTTTAGGATTGAACGGTGCAAACGGAGCGACGCCGCTTTCGAGTTCTTTGTGCCCTAGAAACGGGGGTCGTCCTGCCGCGCTCGCAAGCGTATTTTCTAAGAGGTTTTTTTTTTACTTCAGCCAGACAACCAAAAGTCGCCATTCGGAAATATGATATTGACGAGGGTATTTTTTTCCTACTGCAAGCTCAAAATCTGTATCTGAGTTCGTTTATTTGTCTCTGTGTGTCCGGCTTTGTCTTTGAAATAAACCTGCAGAGGGCAACTTAGCGGGTGGGGGCATCTGTTACCAGCAACTTCTACCGAATCATGGGATATGTCGTCTATCTGATGAACAATTAGACCAACCTATATCTATAGTAAAGGCCTGATAAGGATCTTATCTTGAGGTGCATATTGTTAACAGATGGGATTCTCAGTTCTTTGGCGTTGTATTCATGCACGCGGCGCACGCGCGAGTGTGTGTGTGTGTGTGTGTGTGTGTGTGTGTGTGTGTGTTTGCGCGCGCGCGCGTGAGATAGAGAGAAGGGAGAGAGCGTGCGCCCGTGTGTGTTTGCTGTCAGTCGGTGGATGGACTGCTCGAGCACTTCATCTTTCATTGTAAATCTGAGGCTCCAAATGAAGATTGATTCAGTGAGAATGCAAAAAATGCATCC
>NC_137519.1:9940000-9957500 GCF_041902795.1 Electrophorus electricus
GATAAACCCATTCCAGCCTTGCCCCAGTTTAAATTACACTGTGTTTTTCTTTTTTGATTTCCATTTTGCGCATAATGCTCTCTCTCAGCATGTTTTAAGTTATATTATTAGCGTTCCTCCAGAGAGTTCTCCCCCTCGCTTTTGAGGTGGGATTCCAGGCTCTGGATGCATTAGCTCGCCGTAATTGGCGAATGATCATGGGATGGAGTCACACACACACATACACACAGACACACACACACACACACATATACAGGGACACACGCACCCACTGACATCCTAACATGTACACATACACATTCATGTATATATACGCAAATACATGGACATACACACACACACACACACATATAAACACCCTCTTTCATGTGATATGGCTGTGATACTAGTAGTCGGTCAGGGTCCCTATCAGTCAAGCCTAATGCCCCTTTCTAATACACTGTCATGGCTTCCTCTACCCTTCTCCCTGGTCTTCTTCTCCATTGATCAGAGGTCATATTTTCTCTTCCTTTTTAGGAGGGGACCTTGCACACTCTCCCAGAATTTACTGCCGACACCTGTCTGCCACCTGCAGATTAATACGAGCCAATCTGAGGCGTTTTTTGGGGGAAGAAGTGATTTATCTTGGGAGGTGGGACCCAGTCCATGGTGTGACGCAGGCCAGCGCTTGGTCGCGCGCAGGGCCGCGCAAGGGGAGGCGCCATTCGGGCTCAGGATCCGGCACATAAATGTGTAAAATGCCCCAGCGCCCGGGCAGACTGTCGCACAAAGGGCTATCACCACATTATTCAAGAGATGCCATGGAACTTGGCCAGAGTGGAGTGTGGGGGGTTGGGGGCTGGCGGAGGGGAGGTTGGTGGGGTAGGGGGGCGGTCGGTAGGAAAAAATCGGCGCGATTGTGATTTGCCATTTGTAATTGGCCTACGATGCGAAATGGTCCTCAGCCAGACTTTTTTAAAAAGGCAATCTGTGGTGGTGGAGGGCCGATGGCTCGCTAATGACAGCTAGCGCGCTACACACTGGGAACAGAGTGGAGCTCTTGTAAGGGTAGAGCACACAAATATGTTTATCTACAGCCAGCGATGTTTGCGTGACTCAGATGGCATTGACCATTGATTTCTTTTTACAAATGATTTTGGGTATAAATGTTAGAAATATATGCTAAATTAGGCCCAAAAAAGAGCACCTACATTGCAGAGAAAAAAACAAAAAACAAAACGCTTGCATAAAAAAAGAAAAAAACAGCTGCTAGCAAAGTTTGTGTGTGTTTATGTATGTAAAGTGTCTTGAGTTTGTACTACGGATTTTATGGTTTGGCTACGTGTTTATTCGTTTGCATGTGTCCTGGCTCTCGTGCTGGCTAGCCCATAAATGACAGAGCTCAGGGCAGATACCTTTGCTAGCACTGAGACACGGAGGGTCATTACACCGGATGAGGATGGGGTGGGTGTGTGTGTGTGTGTGTGGGGGGGCTGCCACTACATTGTGAGCTCAACAATAGATAGTATTTGATAAAGGCTCCCCCTCCCCAAAAGCCTCCATAAATAATGAAAAGTTAATGAAGAGGTAACTTAATGATGTAATGAATATGGCAGAGCAAGGTCAAACACAAGCAGTGTGAGCTGGCTGGGTGAAGCCCTGCAATACCACTTATTGGGGGGCCTTTGTGTTTCAGTGAACACTAGGATGCACTGAGTTTGAAACTGTTTAAGTAGTTCCATGTTTATATTCTCTTCATATGAACAAACTGAGTTCAGTGGTAACCTGTATAGTTTGGAGTGCAAATGTTTTTGTGTATGAGAAAAAAAGTGAAGGAAAGATGCATACAGGGTGTGTGTGTGTGTGTGTGTGTGTGTGTGTGTGTGTGTGTGTGTGTGTGCGCGCACGCGCATGTGTGCGTGTGTTTATATGTACATTGTTTGTGTTCAGTATAAGTGGCTGTCTCAAACAAGCTTTTGATGTTCTGTTTTTGAGATTGTGTGTTTGTGTTTTGTGTGCGTTAATTGTGTGTGCGTGGGTGTGTGTGTGTATGTGACGTTGTGTGATTGTGTGTGTTTGAAGAATCCAGCAGAGTTGGATCTGGTGTTGAGATGGTGATTAAAAATTGAGAGGGCTTGAATGATACCGGTGAGAGTGTTGGAGCCAGGTGCGGTCGATAGGGAAGTCAGGCATGACATCACTGACTCATAGCACTGGATCACACTGGGTCCCTCAGAAATGCTTTTCATGCCACACTGGGGCATTTACACTGTACCCATTCCGGTCCTAATGCTTTCATTCGGTCATTTTATGCTAACATAATAAACAAATCAGGAGCAAATCGAACAAATGAATGAAAAAATTTATCCCATACCATTAAAAAAAAGAAAAAAGAATATATATATATATATATATATATATATATATATATATATATATATATATATATATATAAGAAAACATATAGGGAAGGTTTAAGTATTACCGTATTGTCATTTTTTTCAAAACTGAAACCTACTAATTGAGTCAGCAGTGAGATTTTGACGTCATGTTGTAGTGGTTCCTCAGGCCGGTGGAGAAAACTGCTTAGTCGGCAGTGGCCAGGTGAGTCCTTCGATCTGTTTCTCCTGCCCTGAGGTTAAGGACTGCAGTGCGGTCTCAACTGCTGCTCTGACATGCCGGGCTTAGCCACAAAGCTAGCTTTGAGAGAGAGAGGGAGAGAGAGAGGGATGGAGAGAGAGAGAGGGAGAGAGAGAGAGAGAGAGAGAGAGAGAGAGAGATAGAGCGAACGTTAGCCAAAAAACAAGATGTGTGGCAGAGTTCTGAGATTTCTACCATTGCCAGTTTCTGTGTTAAGCTGCAGTATTATGTGTCCCAGTGCTTTTATTGATGTGATCTTATTCACCACTGAGCCAGGGGGTTCTATTCTCCAGAGCCCGTGAGCACACAGACATGATAGGCACATAGTAGGTGTCTTACCGATAGAGTTGACGCCTGTAGAGACCACTCAGAAAGCTCCTATCGCCCTTTCTTGGATGGATCCTTGGTGAGGGAGTTCGGTTTGGCAAAGAGGAATGTATCTGGAGAGTACGGACTCTAGAAATATCTTGAAACATTACCAGACTCTCAAACACATGCCCAGCACCTAGCATGGGGATTTTGCAGGTTTTTATCTGCTTCTCCTGAAACATTTACAGTCACCCCCTCCCCCATGCCCTCTCCAACACACACACACACACACGCACACGCACACACGTCCCCTCTCGGTGTGGCCTGTGATTTGTGGCGCGCGTGCAGATGTGTTGCTGAGAAACGGTTTAATGTGACAGGCGAGACGAGGCCCTGTCTGTCTCTAAGGCTTTATGGAGGAACACCGCGTCTGTGTCTCGGTCCCGAAGACCCACTTCCTCCTGCCCCCCTTCTGTTCTCCCAAACCCCCAGTCTCTCCACTTAACAAGCCCGAGGTCATGCAGAAATGGCACACTGCTCCAGTTAAGCTGAGGTCAGGTCCCAGAGCAGCTCGGGCCACGTTGTCGTCAGAACCTGGCTCTACCCCTCCCTTCCCCAGGAAAACAGGCCGGCGCTGTTGCTCCTCTGCCCCGGTGGATCGTGCACTGCTGTGTGTTTGGGGAGAGGGTATTTGCTCTTTCTGCTCCGGGCAACAGGTACGCTAACAATTCTGAGCGCAAGAAAGATTTTTTTTTTAAAATAGAGGGAAGCCGGAAAGCTCCAGACGTGCGTAGTTGAGAGCAGTGGCTGGCGCGCTGGGGGTGGGGGGGGGGGGGGGTTGTGGGGGAGGGGAAGGGGATGTCTTTAAAGTGAAATCATTTCCTTTTCTTAATCAAAAGATGACAAGTCTGAGACTTGGGAGTCCCATCTGCACGCCACAGCTCGGCGCGTGCAGCTCGAACAAAGCGATCGACACCACGGGTTGCTGTTGCTCTCGGAGGGACCTCTCCCAGGGCCAGGAACCTCTCCTGAACTAAACTCCTCGGGAAGAGGAGCTTTCTCCTCACTAAGGCGAACAACAACAACAACAAAAAAACGCCATCCAGGGCCCGTGCGGCTAGCTCATGTTTCACGGGGGAGAGGGGAGGCAGCCCCTCTGATTGGCAGGTTAAGTGGGGGCTATAGATCCTTGCCATGCGCCGGAGTGTGGGCGGCTTGCCGTGGGTCACAGCTTTCCCCTGCTCCCCTTACCTCAGGGCCCCGGAGACTCTCACGAGCTCAGCGGTAACCCGAGGACTCCGTGGCCTGCCCGGGGTGCCGTTTGTTGGCCCGGGGGGCTGTGGCCAGCTCAAAACTTTGTTCCTCTTGCTTTGCATATCCCGGTTCTGACACCTGTATAATACTGAAAGTCAGGTCTTAAAACAGGGCCACTGGTGCAGGGGGGCATGACTCAGAAGAAAGCATCGTTAAAGGACATCTGCTCCCCCGTCTGATCCTTCTCCCTGTCTTGTCTCCATGCACATAATTCACTTTTACCCCTCGTCTTTACAAGGAAACGACAGAAAACATCCCCCCATCTCTTGCAATAGGGCACTTAATCTGAGGCAGCCGTTGAGATTTTAGCAGCTACCTACATGCCAGCTCGCCCCCGCACCCAGCCAATAGTTTTCTGCCTTAACGGCTTGCTTCGCTACGTATGACTCTTCAAGGCTGTAATGTTCACCACAGGGGCCCATTATCATGGTGCGTCTGTAGTCTTCGGTCTCTCTCGCCTAATCGCTTCATTACAGGAAACACAGGGAACAGACACACTCATGGCCACTGCAACCCAAAAATGTAAAGGCCCCCAAGCAGAGAAATTAAACAACTTGAGCCGTTTGGCCATAAATAGTTTCGTCCTGGCTCCATAAATCAGGCAGGGAGAGCAGACTTGGCCCCGGCCAGCCCTGCGGGTTCACGCTCGGCCCTCCGTAAACATGTTTTCTACCCCGGCCGTCCAAAAGTGCCCTAATCAAAAACAATAACCGGCGGAAAGAGTAAACGTTTCAAAACGTCCCTGAGAAGTATGAAACAATAATCTGTGTGTGGCCCCGGCAAGATGCTGAGATCACAAACATTTCACAATAAAAGTTGTTTAAATAAAGGCCCTGGCATCGACGGCTGAGAGATAGGACATGCAGCGTTAATTACGCTGCTCATAAAAATAAACCAGCAGCGTAAAACACGACTCGCCATACTATGGAGCTTTACTTATGAAACGGCAGCGAGGTGTGTTCCTCAGATGTGCGAGAGGATGTGTTGTTTGGAGAAAAAACACAACAAGAGTAGGAGAGAGGGAGGAAAAAGAAGAAGAAGAGATGAAGAAGATGAAATAAAGAAAGGGGGAAAAGGCCCCACAGTCAACAAAGAGCGCTGTGTTTACTCAGAATTTAAAGACTTTTAAATCCCCCCACCACCACCATTGTAGGACATTAGTGGGAGAAAATAGTCCTGCTAGGAGCATGTTTATTATTCTTAAACTGTGTGCAGGGTAATGTATGGCTGAGGCGCAGAACGACCCGCACATACACAGTTTTAAGTGAGTAAAGTTACTTTGTGTGGATGGAGAGAAATGGATTATTTTTCCGGGACTGCGGACTTAAGTTTTCACTACTGGGTGGCCTATTCCTCTTTAGTCTTGTTAACATGAGGATAGTGGCTTGGGTGGTGCTGGTGGGGGGAGATTGAGGGAGCAGGGGTGGGTGAGCGGGGGGTTTGGGGGTAGTTACTGCATTAAATTATTCTGCTACAGAGCAGTGGCTGTTGTTATCCACTTATAAAATCTTTCACTTTCGCTGCCCACCATGGATCTTTCTGGCTCTGCGTGCCTCTCACTTGTGCACCCGCTGCTGCCTGGTCTACTTTCCCTCTCGCACACTTTTCTCTTTTTCCTCTACCTCGGCTCAAGAAAGCCCGGGTCACCACCCCAACAGCATCGTGTCGCGCCTGGGCGCATTTGGCACCCGCCGGGCCCTTGCTTGTTCGGGAGCCCCAGGGCACATGCACGTTCTTAAACATAACCCCCCCCCCCCCCACCCACCCCCGGCCCGAAAACAAGGCAGCCGGTCCCAGGACCGAACGCCAACGCTAATCACATTACGCTGCCTTTGTTTAACATTACGCCTAACTCGGTCCTAAAAAAGAAATGTACGGAGGTGGTAGGAGTCAAGGGAACCATGGCGACCCTTCAGTACGAGTGGAGGCGCACAGTTATGAATAAATGTTTGTATACATTTTTTTTTTGTATATCTTGGAGTATGCGCGTGGTGGATGAACTGTGCTTAAAGACATCTGGATGCGATGAAATACCATTTGTCTAAACAAAAAGGAACTGCACTCTCAGTGTCTGCACAGCCACCCAGCGCGTGTGCAGCTTTGCTTCTCTGCTCACTGCACACTTGTGCCATGTTTTCAATCGGACCATATTGACAAATATTTCACCACAACAGCAATGAAGGTTTTGAAAATGGGATGTTTTTTTTTTTTCTATAACTGTCACTTAGAGGGTAAACAAGAATTACATGACCAGGAATGACAAACTATGGAGTAACAGGGAGAAATAAGACAAAATAACAATCCTCCTTGGTCTGAATAAAATAAAAAGCATATACCTTGATTTTGAATATCGCGATTTATGTTTTTTGTTTCCCCCCCAAGAGGAGAGCAAGGGCTCTTGACCTGATATCAACAGATCACGTAACCATGGTAACGGTATGATTAAAGTTGCAAATTCTTCCAAAGACATGGGTGTGCTCGTCAAGGCAGCCTAAAGTTGATCATGGTATTGTACAGTAAATGTGCACTTGGAAATTCATGAACATGAAGTGTTGGAATAATTTAAAATCTTATGTTTTCTCTTTGCACACACGCTCCCTGCACATGCACACACATTCGTACATGTTACATTATATATATATATATATATATATATATATATATATATATATATATATATATATATATATATATATATATATATATATCTTTTTACTTAACTGATGTTGTTTTTGCTACACTGAGTTCGTTTAATGCTAGTGCATTTAGGATGACTAGCTGGCAATAGCAAACAAATATGTGAATAATAAACCATCTAAATGTAAACTACTTCTAGAGGCTTTATGGCATATTAATTAGCATTTTTAATCAGCAACTGTTGATGAAGGCCAGGACAAAGGGAATGAGAGGGAGGAGAGTGAGAGAGAGGGAGACAGACAGAAAGAGAGAGAGAGGAAGAAGAGAGGAAGAGAGGAAGAGGCGAGGGGGAACGTGCATCTAAGAGACACCTATAGATTGATCAGTTTCTTAATTCTATTTAAACAAACAGTCCTGGGTGGTGCGATGGCGGCGAGGAGACATGCCTGGGATAATAAGCATCATGGAAGCTAATCAGATTTCTAAGAGGAATTGATTGTTGGTCTGGCTGAAGGAGCAGCGGAGGGGTTGACAATAAGCTGAAATTTAAGTGTTAATTTTTATGCTAATCCGCTGGCATCTGCGTGTGATGCAATTTAGTTCCCTGCGCCGCAGATATGAAATTGTCCTGCTCACAGAGAAAATGTCAGCTTGCCAGACCCTGAAAGCTTGTAATTTATTAGGTATGTTTCTATTAGTATGTGTCACAGTTGTTAGCGAGCCACACTCTCTCCCCGCCTCCCGTGCACACTCGCGCACGTGCATCCAGGCACGCGCACGCACACGCGCACGCGCGGGCACACTCACAATAGAATTCCATGTGTGTGCGCCTCAGCTCTTGGCCTTAAAGAGTGTTTCGGCTCAGTGGCAGGAGCACCGGGGCATTAATGTATTATCATATATCGGGTGGTCCTTGCCCTGTGGACAAAAGGCTATTTAATACAATTTAATGACATTCCCTAGCAGAAAAAAGAAGAGAGAGAGAGGAAACGACAGGGGAGAAACGAGGGCCGATTGAAATAGCGTCTGCGTTTCCCCCTGCAAGCCCCACCATTAAAGAGCTGAGCAGAGAAGGGGAGGAAGCAGTAACCAGAAAGAGGGCAAGCTGCTGTCACAGATAGCGAGGAGTCAGGCCCAGGTGCGGCTCCGCCCCGCCCCGCCCCTCAGGCCTGCTCCCGCTCGCCCGAGGCCGTTACGTGATCGATTGCCACTGCGACGCAGGGTCGTCATCCGCCAGGGACGTTAGAAGGGCGTCGGAGGGTGCGGGGTGACGGTGGCCGCCGTCGGCCTTCACGGCTCTGACAGGCTGCGGCTGACTGACATGGGCGGATCTCGCCGGGGACATCTCACGCCTTCTCTGTCTCTCGCCCTCTCTGTCTCTCTCTCTCTCTCTCTCTCTCTCTCTCTCACTCTCTCTTCCGCATACACGCCCTCTTTCTCTCTCCGCCCCCCTCCCTCCTCCCACTCCTGTTGGTGTCAGTATGGAAGCCAGTGCGGGGCGGCCACAGTGGTGTGGCATTCCGGGCGCACATTCAGCGTACTCTGTGTAAAAGGTTTGGATGCAATTCACATATAGGTCAATTAAATGCACCAACATCTGCTCTCCACTAACCATTTGCATATAGTATTCATATGTTAATGATGTTCCTTGTTTGGCGTGTTTGTGTGTGTGTGTGTGTGTGTGTGTGTGTGCATGCGCATGTACATCCATGTGTGGGGCTGTGTGTGTGTGTGTGTGTGTGTGCGCGCGCGCACGTGTGCGTGTGTGTTTTGGCACTTCCTTCCCTCCTCCCAATCTCTTTGTACTGCAAAATATAAGAAACACAAATACACACACACACGTACACACACAAAAAGAAAACATTTTTTGGATTCATACTGCTTCTTTCTTGTGGTGACTCCAAACCGGATAGCACTGTCCTATTTTTATTTCCTCTCGCCCGAGCTAACGCTAAAAGCTCTGTCTCTATCTCTTCCTCTCTCTCTCTCTCTCTCTCTCTCTCTCTCTCTCTCTCTCTCTCTCTCTCTGCTCAGCTTGGGCTTGCCGCTTGTTCAGCTGCCACTGGCCCTGTTTCGAGCACTGAGTCCTCCTGCTCCAGAGAAAGAAGGGCCATCTTTGGAAAGCAGCTTAATGCCTTATAAATCAATGATGACACAGATGGACCAGCGATAATCTATTTCAAATGCCTCACAGCAAATATTGTTGTACAGATGATTAGAGACTGAAGCTATTTTAACTCGCCCTCCCGCA
Source organism: Electrophorus electricus (assembly GCF_041902795.1). Classification (NCBI taxonomy): domain Eukaryota; kingdom Metazoa; phylum Chordata; class Actinopteri; order Gymnotiformes; family Gymnotidae; genus Electrophorus; species Electrophorus electricus. The sequence goes on from NC_137519.1 coordinate 9,949,131, forward strand.
CCTCTCTCTCAGCCAGTCTCCTGCTTCTCCGTGAGAGCTAAACATCTTCTAAACGTATCAGTGTTTTTGAAGAGCACACGCCAGATCACTAATGCTGTGAAGACTACAAGGTTTTACACCCACCCCCCTTTCTGATGGGCTTCAGTGCAGTGACGTAAAACACAAGGCCTCAGGAGCTTGAGTGCTAATGACTAAACGCACTCCTTTAGCTCGGCATCGTGCCGGGGCAAGATGGCAGTAGAAGCGTGTCCGGAAAAATCGGTCCGAGGACCCCCTCTTCACTTTTACAGCTGACGGGTTCTGATTTAGCACGAGGCCATGGAAGAGTGGGATAAGAGAGGGATGGGGAGAGAGAGAGAGGGAGGGAGGGAGCGGGAGGAGTGAGAAAATGAAGTGGAGGTTGTCAGATGTGGCAGCTGCTTGGAATCCTGATAAATATAAGCTAGTATTGATCGGGTGAAAATGAAAGATCCCAGAGTGGCGTGCAGTATTTAGCTCCGTGTCTGTGGCACGCAGCAGAGCCAGCCTTGCCTTGCTCGGATAGATTTTCAGTGCGGCTCTGAGGCACGGCTTTGATTTCATCTTTAACCTTTTTCCGCTGCTTTTCCTTGACCTCTGCGCCTCTGCCATGATTCAGTGAATTTGTTACATTTGGTCTGACATCTCCTCCCCCTTCCCTGTCTCTCCCCACCCAACTTCTCCCTCTCGCTCTCTCTCTCTCTCTCTCTCTCTCTCTCTCTCTCTCATTGGCAGCATTGAGACGTCCCTCTGACCATCGCGGTGCGCTGCATAGACAGGTGCCAGGGGCAACCCCAGTCTCTTCACCCTGACGAGCCCCAGACCAGTATGCAGTTAGAGTGATCAGGTAAGAGTCTGCAAGCCACGCCCTCGCCCCAGCCGCCCCTCGGCGGATCAACACCGACCTCGCGCACCGCACACGAGTGTCATCTCTTTATTCCTGTGCGGTTAAACGCGGGCCCCAGACCAGCTTGACGTTACAGCATCTCGTACGGGACGAAATTGTAAGAAAAGACTGTTTGTCTTGCGCATACCCCACAGGTCTCAAAACAGTGATCACTGAATGATTAACAGCAACTGATCCTAAGGACTGATCCCTCCCTTGTGTCTCTAAGTACATGTAGCATGGCACGTTCAGTGCCAGGCAGTTGTAATCTTTATCCGTCACACGGCTCCTAAAAAAGTACATATAAATGACATATAAAATCTTGTGCTAAATCACCTGCCTTAGCATGGCCTCCTTCATCTTTCTGCTCAGCCTCAGTGGTACAACTCAGTCATCAGCACTATGAATTTTTAAATGCGAATATCTTTATATATTTAAACATATTAGAACATGGCTTTTCGGAAGTTTGATTTCTAAGAGGAGGCACAGAGAATACCAGCGCAGCTGAGATGGGCCTGAAATTAATAAAATAAAACAAATAAAAAACGCACATTAACAATTTTAAACCTTTTGTTTCATTTCGGAGGTGTTGGGACGTGACTTGATAAAGGAGAAAAAAGGAGGACAAAGTAGGTAAAAATCCTTGAATAAAACCCCCCTCCTCCATATCTCCAGAACAATACTCCCTTACTCCTTTAGATGGATGATAAATTCCCTAAGAGGGAGACTGCAACAGCTGTTGGCAGACAGGGGCAGATATGAGAATAGCAGCATAGGATGAGCGAGCATTAAAAATTAATACGCTATTTAGCCTAGGTGTATTTTAGGTATTTGACATTTTCATGTCCGGGACAGACTAAATTTATTCATAGTGCGAGGAGAAAGGGGGGCGGGGGGGGGGGGGGGGTGAAATAAATAAATAAAAAGCATGAGGAAGATTGCGGCAGGGGTGTGGGGTGAGCAGGCAGGGAAGGCCATTGGCGTTTTATGGTCAGCCTTTCCTTGGTAATGATACGTGGTAATGCTGGGAGACTGGAGCTCATTATGTTGCAGTAATAATTAGCACACTGCACAAAGGAAATGATTTGCTGCCGTAGCTTGTGCTTACGGTTCCATTCTTTCTTCACTGTTTCTAGTCTGGAGATCCCCCCCCTCCTTCACTGTTATTGTTTTGCGCTTTTTGCATTGTGTGTGTGTGTGTGTGTGTAAAGAGAGAGCGCTACATAGGGCAGACAGTGAGAATGGAAATCCCAGCTTCTCCAGTGATTAATTACTAATGCTCCCTCAGAACATCTCCCTATCCCTCACTATCTAATCACACTGAAATCTAAGACATGTCCTGAGAGTAGAGGACTCTCTCTCTCCCTCTCTCTGTCTCTCTGTCTCTTCCCCAACCCTTCTCAAGTACTTTTGTCTATCAAGCTTCTACTCTCTCTTTCTCCTTCCATCCCTTCCTCCTTTCTTCCCCTCCATCTGTAGTTGCTCTATCCTGCTATCCATCTCTCTCTCTCTCTCTCTCTCTCTCTTCCTTCTCCTAGTGTACCTCTCACTCGTTCACTCTTTCTGACATTTTCTTCTTGTCTTCCTCTCTCCCACACCTCCCTTTCCCCTGTCTTCGAGTGTTATATATATATACGTACACTGTCGTCCCCTTGGGTAATATTTAGCACTAGAATGTTTAACACCTTAGCCTTCCAGACACAGCTTCTTGGTCCTTAAAGACTGGGAGAGAGGAGAGATGCACTTGTAAGTGTGTTGCATGTGACTCCATCTCTAAAGGGGAAAATGGCTTTTATTTAACAGTTACAGCTATTACACACAGGATCAGGATAAAAAAAAAACTGAAAGCCCTGATCATTTTCACAGAAATCTCAGACCTCAGAGAAATATAGAAATCAAGGCACTAAAGCCATTAAACCATTTAAAGAGATGGACAGAGAGAGAGAGAGAGAGAGAGAGAGAGAGAGAGAGAGAGACACACACACACACAGAGACAGAGACAGACAGACAGACACTGAGACTGAGACTTCTCGAAAAATTCAGAGCAGTAACATGCTTCATTTTTCCAGTTGGGAAATTTAGCAGTGGCTTGGGACAGGGAGACAGGACAGAAGGAATGATGGGACAGCAATGTTCTCTCTCGAGACCTTTACAGCCACACAGGCGATAACAAACACTCAAACTCTGCTCTGCTCTGCATTTGAGTGGAGAATTTGACAGCAATCTGTTTGTGTGGATGTTCTGTATAGGGGTATGCTTGCTTAATTCAGGATATGTGCTGCACTATGCAGTCACTATGTTTGTACATGTGTGATGGAGTCCCCTGTTCCCTTAGCATTTGTGTGTACATGTGTATGTGTGTGTGTGTGTGTGTGTGTGTGTGTGTGTGTGTGTGTGTGTGTGTGTGTGTGTGTGCGTGTGCGTGATGCAGAGCTTTAACATGGGCACAGTTTCCTCTGATGGCAGGTCTGCTGGAGTGTTGGAGTGGTTATGCCTTAGAGGCCGTATCCGAGCAGATTAGCGTCTCTCCTTATCATTCAAATCAAGCCACCCCCCACCCCCTGTTCTCTTTGAAAAACATATTGTACACATCCCCCCGCCTGCACCCCGTCGCCCCTGACGACAATCCATGGCCGTGATGGCTGCCTCAGAGGAGCTTCCATAAGTCCCTGACAGATACCAGGTTTGGTGGGAGAGGGAGAGAGAGAGGGAGAGAGAGAGGGAGAGAAAGAGGGGGAGAGAGAGAGAGAGAGAGAGCGAGAGAGAGAGAGAGAGAGAGAGAGAGAGAGTGAGTGACAAAAAAACCCCTTCTCCCCCCCATCATCTGTGTGTGACAGCAACAACGTAATTGATATATGGACCTGACTGTCTCTTCCTCCCTTCCATGTTAAGGTCAACTTATCTACATATCACCCCTGATTTCTCCACTCCTATTGCGAAATACGAATTGAGGAGGTAGAGGGGAAAAAAAAGAAATGAGAGAGAGAGAGAGAGAGAGAGAGAGAGAGAGAGAGAGAGAGTGGCTTTATTCCCGAGTCTAACCCTTGCCTGTTATCAAAGTAACTTCCAGCTTATTAGCGACAAAGGGCTTCTTTCTCCCACCCCACCCCCAACCCCTTCCTCCTTTGTGGCGGCCGTGTTCACTGCCGCTTCCTGAATTAAACTGCTGGCTTCCTGTTCTTTTATATGCATAGCCACATCTGGGTGAGCTCGCTCACAGTGCCGCTGCTTAATAACAATCACCTTCCCTTTCAGTTGCCCCTGATTGTTTCTAATTCACTCTGACAGATAGTGGCTGACAAGCCGCCTGAGCCTCCTCCCTCCGTGACCCCGGCTCGCTCGCCGCACTTACACCGCCTGTCATTTTTAATATTTGATTTTCGGGTTTTAAAAGTTACGCGCTTTGGGCTGATGATGAAGCCGGTGGTTGAGCCGGTCGCGGGGCGCGGCCCGCTCTGCGCAAGTGTCTACGGAATGTTTTTTCTTCAGCTCGTGCTGTCCTCCTCCTCCTCCTCCTCCTCCTCCTCCTCCTCTTCATCTCCTCTGACTACCTTGGCCGGTTGTGCGGCTCCGTGACGGGGGGCGGGGGGCGGGGGGTGGCACTTGGATGGGGCTTGGTGGGCGACGCACGGAAGGTGATGGAAGCGCTTCCGTTCGCCCTGGAAGGTTTCTCTCTGGGGTCACAGTGGGGCCCGGGAATGCACTGGTCCCAGATGCGGGTGTCCCCCTGAATATGGAGACAAACACTGACCACAGCGACAGCAGGTATTTTACTTTACATTTATTCAGCGGCGGCCCCAGGCATACAGCTTTATGAGTTTCTAACAGCCCCAACTCGATTGATCCCCATTATAGATGCACAAACATGTATAATATGTACATCAAGCTTAGGCCCAGTGCCCAGTTCGTTGAAGGTGTGACTGGACACATCGACAGGTAGATGGATAGCATATTGTGAGAAATCCATTCTGTTATTCAATATAAGCACAAGCTAAGTTTGACTGAAAATAAGCAATTTAGTGAGTCAATGCAGTGATGGCTTCTTAAATGCTGGCCTAAGAGACTTACTAACGCAATTTAATTTCTTTGTGAAGTCTACAACGAATAATAAGGGTAAAGGAATAAGCAATGCAGACAGACAGAAGAAGAGCGCACAAGAGATCAAGGAAGAAGAAAGAAACACCATCCTGTCTTTCCAATTGTACTGCATCTTTAAAGCTCAGAATTAGAAAGCTTGAATTAATATTTGATATTATTTTTAATTGCTATATCTATTTATCGTTATCAGTACATGCTTTAACAGCTTAAAAAACAACAGCAACAACAAACATCCCGTCTGCTCATGAGTGTTTCTGCATTTTAGCCCTAATATTGAGTTAAATTAACTTCCCTATGGGCTTAAAGCAGTGAAATTGTTTTCATCAAGCACTGGTTAAATTCTTTTCGAAGTTCACAAGTACAGTTTGGTGTGCCACAGATTTGACACTCTAGACCTTACACATGCTGTTTTATCAACTCTCATCACCCACAGTCATCTACATGTAGACTGTCAGTAGAAATAGATTTTTGACCCACAACAGTCCAAACCTCTATGTATGAGGCTCACCTTCATCGCTAACCTTAGCTTTGAAACTAAACTAGGATGATAACAGCAGAAGTCCCTGGACATCCTGCCACCCTGTCGGCCTGGACAGACCGGAGGCCCGGAGTCTCCCTTTGCTTTGCTTCGCTTTGCTTTTCTCTTCTTTTCCTTTCTTTGCTTTTCTTTTTGAATGACAAAAACAGAACTAATTTCAGTACCGTTGCATGTTTTCACTAAAGGCACAATTTAATTACATTTGAACTGGGAATGAGTATTTCGGGAACATAGTATGCTCATTCGAATAAATGGAGCGCACGAAAAGCAATATTTGTTTTGCTTTGATTAGCAAATCGGCAGGGTAATTTGTTAAGAGAGGGACATAAAATCTCTGCCCAGAGCCCAGACTCTGAGCCCAGACTCGGGCTCTCTCCTTGTCCAGCGAGTGCTCCAGGGGAGAGAGTCTCGGAGACCCAGGCGGCACGGAGCCCTCCTGCAAGGCCTTCTCTCATGTCCTCAGTCTTATTGAACCCAGGCCTGAGATCCCAGGGGCTAGGGGTCATATCCCCCTGCCTGGAACCTCTGGCGGCCTTTGGCGACACTGCTGATAAATAGTTTATTAATAACTTTCTAAATAATGTAAAAAGTATTGTTGTCTCCGAGGTTGTATTAATAAACATGAATGAATTTATTTGACTTTAACAAAGCATGATTAATGCACATTAGCCTGTGTATTGCTCATTCTAGCAATCCTTTCTCCTCGTCCCCACCCTTAAAACACACCCATCACCATTAAATATTTATGGCATAATATTAATGGCTTTGTAAAGAAAATATCAAGTTATTAATCCTCTGATTAACAACTGATTAACCTTTTTATTAAACACGTGATCCGTGCATCGTCGATTCAGAATATGTCGCTGAAGTACGCTGTGGAATAATTATTTTTGTGTCTTTTTTAATTGCAAAAATTGCACGCCTGAACTGTTTTTGTTTTTCTGTTTTACCTTATTTATTTATTTCTACATACAAGCTCAGGCAGAAGCGCGCACACACACGCACACGCAAACACACACACGCACACACACACACACCCCCACAAACATGTAACCTCCAGTCTGGCATCAGGTTTACTGTCTTGATAAAGATAGCACATCTTGAAATATAAAAGGCTAAATATAGTAGGAGATGTTGGAGGACAATGGACTTTTAATTCATATCTCCATTACTGGCGAGTGTAGGACCGCAGAGGAAGCTCGCAGAACTGAAGGGCAAACGCTTGCGCTCTTTCACGGCTGCGCATCCCTCAGCTATTCTCTGTATTTTTAGGTCCTGTCTGAGTCCGTTCAAACACAATTATGCTTATGTTTCACATGTGCCAAGAGTGACTTCATCCCAGACACAGAGGAGAGAAAAATGCTGGGTGCTGTGTTTTTTTGTTGTTTTTTTTTTGCAGGTGGAGATGGGAATAGATGTGGAATGTTTTTGCAGTATTTTATTATATTTGTTTTTCTCCCTCTAAAATGTCAATCATTCTTTAACTGCAATGCCTTCTTTACAAATGATTAGAGGAACATTTGAAACGTTTGGCTATGTACCTCCTCCCTCTCACTGAATAATGAAACGTACAACAACACAAGCATACCTAACTTAAGGGGTTGCTTAGTGGGGTGCACTTTTTTTTTGTGTGATTGTGACATACTTTTCTTGTGGCAGTGTGTGACACTTGCCTTAAGTCATCTTTAAAACCTCGAACCCAGTCATTTTGCAAACTTGGGGTGAAGAAGAAGAAGTAGAAAACATACTTTGTAAAGTGCTTAATACCCCCCCCCCCCCCAACGTATTATGCTGCTTGTTCTTTAGCAAGCAGAATCTATCAAAGGAGTGAGTATTGTGACAGTCGGCAACAATGGTGACCTTTGTGGGGTGACTTTTGAGAGGATAAGTCTGTGGTGGACACTTGTTGTTATTTCGTGGCTGGTCTTATGATGGATTGGTACACATTCAGTAGGGTGTCTTTGTTCCCTTCTTTCGCTATTATTTATTTATTTATTTGTCGTCAATTCCAAAGGCTGATCTCACCTCCAGTGACTTTCTCTCTCTCTCTCTCTCTCTCTCTCTCTCTCTCTCTCTCTCTCTCTCTCTCTCTCAGTGCAGGCCACACTTTCACTCTGCTGTTAAGTATTCTCTCCCCCTCTCTCGCTAATTCTTTCAACGAAGGCCTTCATCTTTCTCATTCCTTCTTCATTCCTTCATCTCCTGCTCTCTCTCTCTCTCTCTCTCTCTCTCTCTCTCTCTCTCTCTCTCTCTCTCTCTCTCTCTCTCCCTCTCACACACAAACTGGCCACCCTGGGAATCTTCTTAGTCAAGCACACACCCCTCCAAAAACAATTATCTTTGAACTTGCTTTTAGTGCTGTTTGTCCTAATTACAGATCATTTCACTGTCACATTTTTTGCTTTATTGCCGTGTTGCCCTGAATGTTGATACTACTGAGGTTAAACCTTATTTTACTCTCTGGAACACCCCTAAGACCTGGATTCATCTCATATTCCCCCATGACTTTTTCACTCTTTCTATCTCTCTCTTTTCAAATTTGATTTTTTTTCTCTTCTTCTTTGCTTCTATTTTTTTTTAAATATCTTTTTTTTTTTTTTTTTTTTTTGTAGTATTATACAGTTGAATTAGACTGAGATCCCAAAATACACAGAGAGGACGTATGGCTTGTCCCAATTTTCGGTGATATAGTACAGGTTCTTGTGTGTGTGGGTTTTGTGTCTGTGTCTGTGTGTGTGTGTGTGTGTGTGTGTGTGTGTGTGTGTCTGTGTGTGTCTGTGTGTGCGCCTTTGTGTGTGTGAGAGAGAGAGAGAGAGACAGAGAGAGACAG